>NC_056735.1:975901117-976208617 GCF_019279795.1 Protopterus annectens | reverse complement strand
CCCCCCTGCACCCCCACACACCCTGCTACTTAAATATATCAACTCCAAGATTGCACTTCACTACACTAACATGAGTTATGTTGTAGTATAGCAAGTTAGAAGGGAACATGACTAAGGTTACAACAGGCAGTCATGAAACACATAATGGTATGTTTGCCATTTTGTTCTGTGGAGTGCGATCTCGGAGTTGATATATTTAAGTAGCAGGGGTGTGGAGGTGCAGCCCCCCACATGGGGGGTGCATGGGAGCCTGCCCCCCAACTTATATGTGGAAAAGTTTATGCTTTATTTGTTTCTGCATGTAGTTGTACTGGAATATAGTAAGTGCTGGTATCTTGTGTGTTTTCAGTATTCTGAGATTCAGTATTTTGAGTTTTCATACTTTTGAACTTTCAAGATTGTGGTCTCAGTCTTTTGAAATTCAGGATTTTGGGCTTTCAGTCTTCTGAAGTGAATATATATACATATATATATATATATATATATATATATATATATATATATATATAGTATACATTCATATTGAGAATGACAATATCGATTGCGCATTTGGTTCGCCCAAATGTACGAATTTCAAACTTCGACAATCTCAGAAGTTCAAAAATCTGCAACTCAAACAGCTGATTCACTGATTTTTGAACTAAAATGTCGAAGACACATCGTAATGCAGAAGGGCAAGACCCATATACCTCCCATGTGGGGGGCTGCACCCCCACACCCCCCTACTTTAATATACTAACTCTGAGATCGCACTAAAGTGGGGAAAGGGATCATGTCCCGATCCCCACTATAGTGCAATCCACACCGACAATGTTGAATCTGCAATGAGCGAATGCCAATGTGCATTCACCCATTGCACATTCGGAAAATTTTTTTTCGAGGTTTTGCCACTTTGAAAACCTCCTTTCGCACAAAGTGGATTCGCACAAGTGCATAACGCACTTATGAAGGTAAACCATATATATATATATATATATATATATATATATATATATATATATATATAATATATGTATACACACATACACACACACATATATATATTTATATACATACATATATATATTATATACAGAAAAAAAATACAAAATGTATGTGTAGAGAAAAAAAAAGTATTATAAAGGAACTTGCAGTGATCCCTTTTCTGTGGAACCCCTGAGATATGCAACTACATGTGGCTGGGGTGAGTATGCAGCATACTGTTTTAGGCAGTTGTGGACAGTAAACAATTTTTTATGCTAATAATGTAACTTATCTATAAACCACATGCAGGTGTGAAAAAATATGCATCAGTATGCACAAAGGTTGCCCACAAGCACACAGAATGGCTTCCAAATGCAATCTCACAAATGTAAGCAATATAACAATATACAGGCAGTATCTCCCATACAAGTCTTCATCTATAACAAACACATATCAGGAGCACTATAGACATGTACATATTGAACACAGACCTAAAAATTGATATGGCACAAGTGATGTGACATAAAATAAGTGGACATTCCTTTGTGTCAGGCAGCTATATTATTTCTTCTTGTATATGCAATATCATATATCTGCATATCTCATAATACAACAGACTTATATATAGGTTTCCATGTTTTGGTCTTCAGCACCATATGTCATGAATGGATCTCATTAGCATGTAATGTTCATAGTTTTCATAGGTGAATATTAGGCTAATTTCCTAGATGGGTAAGTTTATGTCTAGCCAGTAATTAAAGGTCAGAATCCATCCTTATACCTTATGGCAATGAGACCTTAAACATTATGCCAAACCCACCCTTTATGAAGTTCAAAGACAGGTAGTACACAGTGCCAGTGTCTGCTAACAGTTGTAGAGTCGAAAGGTATGTGCCAAAATCTCAAAATCTTGTAGAGGAAGCTATTTCTATAGGTGCAGATGAATAATATTTTTACTATGACCCAGGCAAACTGATTTCAATTAGTGCCCCAAGTAACTGTAAGAGCTGGTGGGGTAAGGAAGGATTGCTGAGGCTTTGCTTGCTCATCCTTCTTCAGTGGAGGCTGGCCTGCCTCACATCATATGATCATAGGATCATAGGAGATTACTAGGTTAATGGCCCTGGAGCCCTTACAAGCCTAGCCAAGAGTTTACCCCCAAAACAGAAACCTCACTCAGCACCTGTCGCCCCTGTCAGTGAGGGACAAAGGTGGAACTCCTGGGACAAATTTGTGGTTTCCCATCTATTCATCAAGGTTTCAGCAAGGCACTCTATTTGACATGTATGGAACATCTATTCCAGAGACAGGACAGCCTCTGGGAGACAAACTTGTCTCTCCAGCAGATTTTGTTGATGTTGCATATTAGATTTAGTTTTTTTGAGCAGGTAATACATGAGGAGTTAGACTTAAACCGATATGGAAAATCTCTAGTAGGGCATGGTCTGATATTGCCTTGTTGCCAGCCTCTTCAACTTCCAGGTACAAGACTTTTGAAAACCCTGTCCACAGTAAGTGCTTTCATCCCTTCCAAGGGGATTTCATCAGACTGTGAGTTCAAACCAAATGTACATGTTTTAAAAGGTTAATATCACATTATATGCTTTTAAGAGGTTAATTTTCCCCCTTTTTTATACTGTCTAAATGACTAAATGCTTCTGGTAGCAGAAAAATGACTTCACATGAAGGTGTGGTAGTTGTGCAAAATGTAAGAGGATGATATGGTTAAGGAGCCCTGGGTTTCATTAATTTCCTTCATATTATTAGTATTTTTGTTTGTTGTTTTAATTTGACTTGAAATAATAATTAAATTATTTTGCTAACAATACATCCTCTGAAACTATTTTTATTAATTACGGTATTAGACAAAGCATCTTTTTTTTTCTCAGCTTTATTTGGTATACAGAATTTACAAATATAAATTTTCATTATCTACCATATAATCAATACCGCATTTCCTAATTATGTTATACTTTATACAACCCATCCAACGATTGGCGTCCCTCAGATTGTATCTACTATAGATGATCACCTACAAGTTTGTACTTATAAGCTTAATTTAGATATATCTGTTGTTTATTTTTTAAAACTTTGCTATATTACACTTTTAGATCTGCCCCATTAGATTAAAAGGCACATTTAAATATCTGGCATGAAAATAAGAAGTTAAAAGTGACATTGCAAGATGAAATATTTTAAAGTTTTCTTTGTTTCCAAAATATCTATCATAAAAATTAATATTTCCCTCAGATGTTTTTTTTCATAATAATGGTCATTGTTTTCCATATTATTTTTCCTTGGACCTCTACAAAGAATTATAAATTCATAAGTTCAAAGTCAGCATTTTAGACTGATTGGCTGTCAAGAAATGCTGATTCCTCCAAATATGGTATGTAGCCCTTTCTACCAACCCACATATCTAACTTTTTCTTAAAAGTTTCCTGGCTCTTAGATTGTTTAACATTAAATGGGATCTCACTGCCTAGTTTTGTAATTCTAATAGAAATACATGGAGACCTCGTCGCAGAATTGCTCATTTTCATTATAAACTGCATATTGTTATGTTTATGCATTTTAACACAGGCATTAATCTCTAAATTGAACTTGGTTTGCAGAACAGGATCATAAAAATGTTGTATGCTAAGATTAATTTAGCCCAAATACACTTACAACAGACACTAAATAATTGTAATGTCTCACATAGTGATCCATATCCCATGTTCTGCTTCGTAATTTTTTGGAAATTTCCTCTAAGATCCCTCCAACCTTTTCAGCTGTCCTCTTGTATAGACACAAAAGAAATTATTATATTCCAGGAGAGGTCTGATACAAGTTTTGAATACTAGTGTTAATACACTTTTATCCCTTGTTGATTGTTTTCTTAACAAATAACCTATATATTTAGTAGCTCTGGCTACTATGAGCTCAGAATGAGATTTAAAAGAAAAATTTGAAGTAATTAGCATTCCTAAATCTTCATATTTATTGACTTTCTTCAGATGAAAAGCCATCAAGTAAACTAGTTTAAAAACTACATAACTTTACACTTTTCTTTACTAAATAATAATCCTATTTCCTTTGCCCAGTCACTAACTAAGTTTAGATATTCATTTAGCTCATCTAAATCAGAAGGTTTTGTAGTGTAAATCCATTTTTACAATCATCAGCATACTTTGATATGCAGCATTTTTTTGTTCTTAGCAAATGTTGATAACACTAGATTGAACAATCAAGGACCAAACACAGGTCCCTGAGGAATGCCAGACTTTACTTCTAGATAATTAGAATGAGCACTCTGAATCTTGATACTCTATTTTCTACTCAGCACCCAATTTCCATTCCACCTTGTAATATAACTGTTTATTTTATAATCACTTACAAATGTTGTGATATCCACATGTGGTAGGCTATTAAAAGCTGTGGATAAGTCCAAACAAAATTGTACCAGGAGATACACCCAGATGAAAAGCTTATGTTGCACAGTCATAAAAAATAACTAAAGTTGCTCAGTGTTGCTTTTCCTTTAGTGAAACCATGCTGATCAATATCTAATGTATCTATACTAGTCTCGGAATTAGTCATACGGTCCAATCATTAAGTTATCCTTGGATTGCCAAATCCTGCAGACTTACTTAAGAGTTGCCATAATCTCAAATAAAATCAGCAAGACCTTAAACTTCCATGTGCATATATTTATTAACTAGAACCCTTAAACCATGTAATATTTCTAATTACTATTCTATCTATAAATACTGGACTATTTTCTGGGTTCATACTTGAGTTAAACAGTTATTACTCCATAATAGATTTCTTAATTTTTGTATTCTTCTTAACAAAAGTGAATTATATAATCTTGAGTTACTTCATGTGTTAAGGGATTTTGCCTCAGCATTTTATAACTTATTTTCATTTTTTGATATTCATTCAGGTCTAAAGCTATCGCATATGTACTCATGTAAGCCATGAATTGTAAAAAACAAACAGCTGATCATATCTGTCCAGTTTCTGGGTTTCCACTGAATGACCATGGAGGAAATCTATGCCTTGGAACTTCAAAATGTAATTGTAGAGGGAATTCATACTAAATTCAAAATTCCTACACTTCATGAAATGTCCGCAGTAGTTATCATTGAGTTAGTATATAAGCAATGGAGTGTTGGGTACAATTCTCATGGCAATGAGGAAGGCAGAAGGTGTTTATCCCCCCCCCCCCACCCACAAAATGCTTTAAATATGTAACACTGAGTTTCATAACACATTTTTGTAAGAATCACAATTTTATTTTTGAAGTGTTGGTTGGGACTCACTGAATAGAGTCACACACATCAAATAGAGAGCCCTAATTTCTTTTATTTAGATTTTTTTCATTAGCAACATTTTCCCTGAGGCTATTCATCTGTAATAAACAATGTAAACAAAATTTATGTAGCTCTACCTAGAACTCTAGCAGCTGACACTTTTGTTTTATATATTTTTCAAAGTTTTTTATAATTATTTTACTATCCTTAAAGTGTATTGGTCATATTAGGAAGCATCATTATTTTACAATTAATTTAATTTTACAGTATACTCTTCATGTTAAAGTTGCAAGTGATTTTACAAAAAAGTGAAGATTATACAGTGGGCTTGATTTGTTAGATTCACTATTTACCCAGGTTTTCTCTAAATCACACCTACAAAACTATGTCATGGTAGATAATGTGCAATGATTTTCATATGTCAAAGCATTATGGGTAACCAACATAAGTTACCTGTTTAGTACAGCCACTTATTTACATTATGGTTTCACTACATCAGCACATGTATTCCTTTTCAATGTCAGATATTTCACCTACGAAAACTAGTTGATAACTTGCCTATCAAGAAAGTAAGTTTCTTCAACTAATGTACTTTATATGGAAATACAGTGTCAACACAATAATACAGAAATGCAAGACACATTTTGCATCAAAAATATATTATTTGGTATTGTACATGGTGGGAAGGTTATATCCAACTCCAAAGGTGTATTGTTTAAACTTGGTCCAGGACATGATCAACACACTTTAATTTCTATAGTTCATAAAGTTTATATTTCATAGATATATAGGGACAGCTTTCACCATTCCTTTGTTTGGAATTCTTATTTGGGTGATTTTAATTTGACACTGGATTTGAAATTAGAAATTAACTATTCACATACTTACATTTTCAAAGCTTGTTTCCTATTTTATGAAAACTAAAATCTGCTTCCTTGTTTTACAAGTTAAATAATCAAATATTTTATGAAGTCTCTATCATTTCTAAGGGTGGTACCCTGCATACATTTTGAACAGTATAAATTAAGGTTTTCCCATGTGGGATTAATTCCACTTTGTGTGTGTGTGTGTGTGTGTGTGTGTGTGTGTGTGTGTGTGTGTGTGTGTGTGTGTGTGTGTGTGTGTGTGTGAACAGAATTAAATGAAATGTATCCAATGTCCTGGATTCCAAATAAATACCTTCCCAGAGCAGCACATTTCTAAAGGATGCTGTTTTACTTTTTTACTTGAATTCAGTAGTAGGCAGTTTTATATCAAAACAGTTTTCCTTCCAGTAAACACTACAGATGAAAGTACTGCTAGCAAACAGTGCTGATGCTATTGAGTGCTATGAAACTGACAGAGGATAAGAAACCAATGCAAAGATGATAGTGTGGTAGTGTAAGGGGCTTAGATCATACTTACCTCGAGGGGGTGGAGCAGCAATGAGGCAGGAGATGGAGAGCAAACTAAAGGGGTAAAAAAGCTAGAGGGTGCACAGGACTGTGGGCATTGAGGTTCAGGAAGAGAAAAAAAGTGTGATGGTGGAGGATATCAATTTAAGTATGATTCTGAATCCAGTAATAAGGGATAATGTGACAATATACAAGAGGTGGAGAAGAGGAGCAGGGGAAGTGGAGGTGATACAGTACAGCAAGGTAAGTAGAAGGGCTGTAAGATGAGTAGCTCTAAGGAAGGTGAAGAGAGCAAGGCAGAAGCTGAAAGAGAGTTGACAGAAAGGGATAAGATGGGGAAGCAAAGTTTTCAGTATATTGTACAAAGGAGGCTGGGACCAGGCAAAGTAAGTAAGGGAAGAAGATCAAAAAAGAAATGTAACAACGAAAGACATTGAATGAATAATTTGCCATAGCCTTCATGAAGGAAAGGGAGGGAAGGCTGCTGTGCTGTGGAGTGAGGCAGAGTGAAGAAATAATGACCACCAAGATAGAAAGAGAGGAAATAGAAAGGGAACTGGCTGGCATAAAGGGGGATGAGGCAGCGGATCATGTTGCTACCACAGAGAGTTCTCAGAAATCTGTTGAAATGGCTGACAAATTCCATTAAAAAGGTATTCAACAGATACATCCCAGCACAAAAGTGCCTGAAGGCTGATGACAGAAAGTGATAGTTTTGTGCTGGGGATGTCAGGAAAATCTGGGGATCTCCAGATCTGTTAGCCTAACCACAGTGGCAGGGAAAGTCACACGAAAAATAATTGAAAATATCTGGACTGAAATACTGACTGTTTTCCTAAAGAACACAATCCCCAGGATAGCAGCCACACGGGGTGATCAAAAAATGTGCTCACATTCAAATCTGATCTGTTTTATGCATGAATTATAGTTGAAGATGACAGCTGATTACCAGTAAATGTGAGCCACCTCAGATTCAGCGAGGCCATTGATTCAGTTCTCCACATACACATTCTAGGAAAGCTGTGGGGTATTGATGTAGGCTTGAAGATAAGGAATAGGACTGCAGCATGCCTGTAAGGTAAACCATAGGTAGTCACTAAGACATGGCACAGTACTTCTCTCTGCATTTTTTTAAATATCTGTGAAGAAAAAAGGTCATCATAGTTGTGAACAACACAAAGATAGAAAAAAGAAGGAAGTGAGAAGAGTTTAAATAAGGATTTCAAAAGGCTGATCAAGTCTGCAGATAAATGTCAAATGTGGTTTAGTACTGATTTAAGTAACAAAGCTGCATTCTTACCATCTATTGAGTCACTCGGTCTATTACTATCTAAAAAGCTCCAGAACTTTGCATCAAAATCATTATTATTTAGAGTAACTTATGTAACTTGGACAAGCTTCCTTTGTAGGTCAATTTACCTTCACTGATAGCATTACCATATTCATATAATGGGGGAATAGGGTTCTGTTCCTCTTCACTCATATTATCTACAAATTCATTTAATTTCTTACTGATGGATAATATTAACTGGTTCATCCAGCTTATAATCTTTCATTAAATATTCTGGTAACTTAGCTTTTCCTTTTTTCAAAGCAATCAAACCATAATACTAATCCATTCCTTTTTAATAGATTCATTTTAACATTGCTCTGAATTTCCTTAAATCTAGAGATGAGTACACTGGGAAAGCACAAACATTTCCATTTTAATATCAATGGAGTTTTAAAAACATTTTTCTTAACTGTTTTAAGAACTGATTTCATAGATGCACAGCCTAAACATTGATTTCCTTATTAACTAGATGTAAAATGTTGTTACATAGTTCTAATTTATCATCATTGATAAACTTATAAGAAATTAGTATAATCTGCTCCTGAATTGTTTTCCATTGACTAGTGTAGGTTATGTTTATCCAGAGTATAACAGCATTAAAATTTGGAGCAATAGAATAAGATTCTGCATCTGGAAAGCTACTACCACTATACTCTGATAATCTTATATGATATCTATGAGCTGTTCTCAGCTTTTTTAGGCTAACATAAGAATGAAATTAACATTTTTTTCTATGTTCTTTAAAATTTCTGTTAGGTATTAAAGCTATTGAATGATATATATATATATATATATATATATATATATATATATATATATATCTCAAATCTTGGATAATAGCATTAACCTATTCTCAAAAGTAAAAAAAAAAAATCATTCCATTTATTAAAAAGTAACACTTCTGCAATTATTTTTTCAAAATTATTATTAATAATCTTACATCTTGATAACTTTTTATTCCTAAATAATTTATTTTCTTTTCCAATTATATTTATATTTATCTTTGAATTTACTATGTAGTAACTGATGTAACATTAAAGTTTCAGTTTTATTATTACTAAATTTCATCAGCAATACTTCTTGAAATGTTCAATTTCATCATCTATTTATTTGATTGAATAATTTAATTCTGCTATAGTTAGTAAAATATCAGCTGCAAAAAAATATATTTTAGATTGACAATCCATTAATTTTTTTCATTGCTTCTTATACTGTTAGCTAAGGGTTAAATAACTAATGCAAATAGTAGAGGGGACAAGGCACAACCTTGCTTTGTGACTTTTAAAGAGAATCCTTGAGAAATGTAAGATCCAGTTTTAACACATGCTTTGGAGTCTGTATACAGGTTTTTTTAATATTCCAATGAATTGTTCTGGAAATACAAATGCTTCTAAATCAAGTAGCTCCAATCTAATTCTAAAAACTAAACTAACACCAGAAAGGAAAAAGGAGATTCAGCAGATAGGGATGACTGCAGTTAGTGATAGATACAATAGGCAAGAGGGGGCCAGAATTTATTGGAGAAAACTGGCAAAGGAACAGCAAATAACTAGACAGGGAAACATGATACAATGGGAAGATGCCAAAAATGTATTCGCACTGAAGGTATGTGGTACTGCGGTAGCATTGTCATCTCATAGCAAGACGTTGTCCCGTTCGATTCTTAGCTAGAGCGTTTTATGTGTGGAGGCATATGTGAATGGGGCATGCCTTCATTGAAGGTTATGCATCAGGGCTGGTAACCTGGTACATAAAAATCCACTACCAATCATTAGCGGACCGGAGTTCCGCTGTGGCGACCCCTAACCGGCAAAAGCCAAAAGACACAAACAAGCAAAGAGAAAGAATACGGGGGTCCTAATTGAAAGACCAGCACTGATAGAGTTTTTAATAGAATCTAGAACAGAAGCTGCCATTAAAAAAAAGAATAATTAGTAGAGCATATGAAATGTTTCATGATAACTATAAGAATCAATCAGAGGAGGTTAGAAATGACTGGGAAGAGAGACTGGATAAGCAATTCACAACAAAACAATGGGTAGATATATGTATGTCTCCCAAATATGCAACAAAAATCTATAAGATTTAGGATTTTTGCCTGGAAATGTTTACATAGATATTTTTATTGTTCCTCAGGCAGATAGTAAATGTTGGAGGTGTGATGGGGAAGAAAGAGTTAACTGTGAACATATTTTTTTGGGAGTGTGGTGAATTGGTGGAATTTAAGGATTTCCTGCGGGATGCACTGTCAGAGATGCTGAGTGGACAGATTGGTTTGATGAGGGAGATGATTTTTTTGAGTTATGATACAGAATCGGAATCACCTAGACATGGTAAGGCCTTGCTGTGTCTAATAATGGTGACTGCCAAAAAATCAATTACTAGAAAATGGAAATCAAAATCTAAATCAACTATACTGGAAGTAGTGAATATAGTAACAGAGATAAAACAACTGGAACTGAGATCTTTAGAAAAAGGGTAGGAGCAAACTGCATAGGAAAAAATGGGAATTGTGGGAACAATACATACAAGGGAGGAATGAGGTTTAAAATACTTAATGAGCTATTTAATGTTTGAGTGAGAAAGACTGGGTAGATTAGAAGTGATGTATAATGTTTGCAACTGGGAGTATGTCAGTATGGTTTGTGATGTAAAATGCTTGCGACTAGGATTGTGTCAGTGCGGTTTGTTTCCATTGATATAAATGTAAGATTGCCTATGTAGTAGATGATGGTTTAATAGAACTGTTTATTGTTTAACAAAAAGGCAGGACTTCAATAATTTATGTAATATTGCTTAGATTATATGATATATGGCAATATATGTGAAGTACATTGTTTATTGTGTTAATATAGTTTGATTGCTTTTATATGAATGTAGATTTGCCTATATCACAAGTGATAATTCAATAAAGGTGTTTGAAAAAAAAGTAGCTCCAATCAACAGAATCAAAATTTCTCTCAATATCTATGCTAATTATGGCAAATTTCTTGTTCATTTATTTTGCTAAATATAAGATAGTTACTACCTTTTTTATATATTATCATACGTTAATCTATTGACTATAAATCCTGTTTCATCTTTATCAATTAATTTATCTACAATATTTCTTAATCTTGTAGCAACGATAGAAATAAATATTTTATAGTCTACATTTAATAGCAAAATAGGTCTATATGAGGAAACTAACTTATTATCCTTTCTTGTTTAAATAATAGTGAGACTACAGAAAATTTCCATGAGTGAGTAACTATTTTGTCTCTCTCAATTATCCTGAAAGTGTTATTCAGTAATACTAAACCATTTAACAGTAGCAGACTATATAATTCCAAGCTTAAACCATCTAACTCTGGAGCTTTACCATCTTCCTTTTTTTTAAACTTCTTTATGTTCTATTAGGGTAATAGGCTTATTCAACAGAGATACTTGTTGGCAATTAAGTTTATTCGTAACACTTCTTTTTAAATACGTGTCATTGTTTAACCATCAGGATTATTATTTTTATTTTTATTAATATCCTCACAGATTTTTTTAATATTAAACATTTCCTCTATGTCTGAAGTAAGCTTATCAGTGTGATTTTGGATACTACTGATTTGCGCCTTTTTGCTTAACATCTTATTTCCATTAGCTAATATGTGGAGATTTTTTGAATTCATTGCATAACTGCAATTTTGGTTTTTGTAAAGCTATTTATGCGTTAAAACTGTTTGATATTTTGTCATTAATTATTGAATGACTTCAGTATTATCTAATTTCTTTGTTTGTTATTCAAACATCACTTTGTGTATTTCATCTTGTATTTCTAACAACTCGTTATCCCACCTTTTCATTTTATTACTAGCCCATGCTCTCATGCTATCTTTAATACACATTTTAAGGTGTTTCATAGTATAACTTTACTAACCTGACCATTATCATTCAAAGATAAAAAATTCTCAATTTGTTCCTTAAGGTAACTCTTAAATTCTTTTAATTTCATCATATATACTGGGATTCTATAAATAATCTGAAATATCCTTATTCCATTAATATATTAATACTTAGTGTATTATGACCAGACAAAGGGCAAAGAATAGTTTTAAAATAATTAATTTTATTAAGTAAATCTATAGAGGCATATATTTTATCAGTTCTAGTTTGTGTCCCATGCACGTAAGAATAATGAGAGAAAAATAAAGACTTATATTCTGCTTTTACTATTAGATCAACTAAATTGTTATTAATCATCCATCTATTCAGTGCTTTAGCTGATGTCAGTATTTTAGATTTCTTCTGTTCACTTGCATCTTCTATACTAGATGTTAAAAGTCTCTGCTAAAATTAAACTACCCTTCCAATTACTTTGTAGTATGCTTAAGTTTTCTTTACCTGCTCTTGCACCTATTCCAGGTGTGACAAAGGGAAATGCTGCCAGCCAGCTAGCTAGAATTTTGTAAATAATCATATGTTATTTGTGAATATCACCATGATCCATATGCTTGTTTTACAAATGTATTAGGACTGCATGGTATGTACTAAGCTAAAATATAACCACATTATACCCTGCTGGATTAGAACAGAAATATATCAACTGTTGTAGCTGTGTGAATATATATATTTTTAAGAGTGGAAACTGGAACATAGAAGGTTAACTTGCAAAACTTCAAGAAAATAGTTGAAATTAAATTGTTTTATGATTGTGCTACAAAGGTAAGTTTCAATGCAGCAAGGAAAAAGGATGTATAGAACAAGGGTGCTTTCTGCATTGTTTTGGAAGTGTTTTATTTTTTTATGTCTTCCAGCAGTTGCAAAAATCTGAGAGATATGTATTTTTCACAAAGAGATGCTAAAATGCTGATAGTTTTTGACAATGGGAGTTTACCTTGGGAACTAAAGTCAGGTGACAAAAAGTGATGTCATCCAAGCTAACCCAGCAGTAATATTTGGTATTAATTTAAGAACTCTCTGAGAGAGAGAGAGAGAGAGAGAGAGAGACAGGGCATTTTGTATCTGTCTCTGACCTGACAACAACATCAGCTAGAAGATTCATTCACCACACTTGCCTTGCTATGAGTAGGTAAGTCTAGGGTACCATAATTTCTTTTAGATTCAGGAAGGAATATAATAAAGATTAGTTTAGATGTTTTCCATATTTATTTGAGACTGCGCTGCAATGTTATTTTAAATATTTGCTGTTATTTTGAACTTTAAAGTTACTGTGATGATTTATTGAGTATTTTCTAGTTCTTTTATTATTTATTATTAAATATATTTAAACCTTTCAATTCGGGCTGGTCTGTTTAGATATATTTAAGCTATTAGAATACTTGCATATCTATTTGGTGATACTGTATCTGCAACTCCTAATAGCCTTGTCTCTTAGTCAAACTAGCATTTGGATTAATAGTAACATTACACAGTAGGATTGGACACCCTTTGCTAAGGACCTTAAAGTAGCTGATAAGGAGTAACTGGTGGCAGGTGAAAATATCTTATAGTCTGGGCAGAAGGGAGTATAGCTAATAAATCTGTGCCAATCTTTCTCAGGTGTGTGTGTGTGTGTGTGTGTGTGTGTGTGTGTGTGTGTGTGTGTGTGTGTATGTGTGTGTGTATAAATCAAACCTCTAAGTGTGTGTGTGTCAGCTACCTGGGCAGGTACACAAATCACTGGTTAGACAGAGAGGGTGCTGGAGGTCTTGTCTTGGTCACTCAGCTGAGATCTTAGCTCTATAGCTGTGCCACTGGGGAGTCTTATTGGAGATCTGGAGAAAGAGAGAGAAACCAGCCCCAGACTGACTGTGATCTCTGTGTGCTATTAATGAAAATTGCACTTTACTATGTATGTATTTTTCATCCTCCCAGTGTGTATGCCTCCTACTGCTGCCAGTGGTGAGGATTGAGGCTCCTTGATTACTGGGCCAGTGCAGGAGTGTCACACCAGGGATCCAGTAAAAACTGGCTCATGTATAGAGTTTTCCATTATATTTATTTATTGGAAATTTATACATTCCTTTGGTATCATTTGGGTTTCATGAGTGTAGGCATTACAGTAGATTTCCTCCAAAGTATAACAGTTCCTCTCCTATTTTTGTTAAAAGAAGCAGATGTACTGCATATCTGTTTGGTGATACAGTACAGGCAACTCCTAATAGCCTTGTCTCTTGGTCAAACTAGCATTCGCATTAATGGTAACATTACACACTAGGATTGGACACCCTTTGCTAAGGCCCTTAAAGTAGCTGATAAGGAGTGATTGGTGGCAGGTGAAACTACCTTATAGTCTGGGCAGAAGGGAGCATAGCTAGTAACTCTGTGCCAGCCTTTCTCGTGTGTGTGTGTGTGTGTGTGTGTGTGTGTGTGTGTGTGTGTGTAAATCAAACCTCTAAGTGTGTGAGTGTGTGTGTCAGCTACCTGGGCAGGGACACAAAGCACTGGTTGGACAGAGAGGATGCTGGAGGTCTTGTCTTGGTCACTCAGCTGAGATATCAGCTCTATAGCTGTACCAGTGGGGAGTCTTATTGGAGATCTGGAGAAAGAGGCAGAAGCCAGCCCCAGGCTGACTGTGATCGCTGTGTACTGTTAATGGAAATTGCACTTTACTATGTGAGTACTTTTCATCCTCCCAGTGTGTATGCCTCCTACTGTTGCCAGTGGTGAGGACTGAGGCTCCTTGATTACTGAGTCAGTGCAGGGGTGTCACACCAGGGATCCAGTAAAAACTGGCTAGTGTACAGAGTTTTCCGTTATATTTATTTATTGGAAATTTATACATTCCTTTGGTATCATTTGGATTTCATGAGTTTAGGCATTACAGTAGATTTCCTCCAAAGTATAGCAGTTCCTCTCCTATTTTTGTTAAAAGAAGCAGATGCTAACATTTCATAACCTGAGTTATTTAAATTGCTCAAATTCTGTAAAGTTTGCATTACAGACAGTACAGGATTCTGAAGGAAGACTCCAGTGCACTTGCTGTGGACGCAATTCCAGAGGACATACTGAAGGCAGAACAATTACTTAAGTATTTAGAGTAGGATAATTAGGGATTCCACACATGCCAGAATGATTCCAAAACACACTGTACACACACAACGTAACCCAAATGCAAAAAAAAAGTGCGACACCAACTCAACCTTTGAAATTCTCAGAGTATACATTACAGACCCCAAGGATTTCAGGTGAATACTATGGAATACAGTGAAATCTGTAGTAAAACTGAACAAATATAACATTGGAACCTACTATTAATATACTGCAAAAAGCAGTATTGCACCTGCCTCACAGATCATATGTGTGTTTGTACAAACACTGCTATAGCCTAGATTGACTAGCACACATTTGAGAGCAGCAGTTCATAATGAGCACACCCTGTAGGTCAACATTGGTATTTTTTCTGTCTCTAAACACTTAAAACACTGCTATAGTTTAGGTTAACTGATAATTGTGCAAGTACACATTTGATAGCAGCAGGTCATAATCAGCAGTCATGTTCCAAAATATTTCATTTGTAAGCCTTCTGATTCATGATTGCTTTGGATGAGAACATATGCAGTTGTATACATACAATACTACTATTAAAAGATCTATTACATTCTGATATGTGTACATTTGTTTTGACTGAACATATCACCTTGTTGTTAGTGTTGTGCTCATCATACTGATGTGTGTTCAGCCAAATATTACTCTGTCTGTCTCATATGGTTGTTATATGTTGTGTCTATTGTCCACAATAGTCTCTGATATCTTTCTCATCATTTATACAAAGGTATGTTGAGTCCACTCATATGCATCATTGAATATGGACAGTAAAATATATTTGTTGACCATTCATGCATTTTTACAATGTTAATGACATGTGTGTGTGTGTGTGTGTGTGTGTGTGTGTGTGTGTGTGTGTGTGTGTGTGTATGTGTGTCTAAGCATACAGAATTGGCCAATAAAGAATAATGTTGTCCATTTCAAGAGTATGACATATCAGGCCATGAGTTACTCCATCTTTAATGGATGTGTCTCAGTCCCTGTGTAAACTGTTGCATTAACAATATTGTGTTGTGCTTTGATTTTCATGGGATTGTTCTGTGTAATAGACATAGTTTTTCTTTTCTGTTGTGTTTTGCAATTAATCTTTACAGAGCATGGTAGCCAAAGACATTCACAAATCCAATGATGATGACCTGCACATGCAAGGTCACTGCCTGAATCATTCAAAGAAGACAGTAACTATGATGACAATGATGAGAAGCCTTGATCTGCCCCTGCTCCAGCCATCTTGCCTGCACACAGGAGGAGATATTTCTATGGCCATGACAGAGATTTTCAGGAGGAGATCAGGTAAGTAATTGCGGATGTGTTCCAAACACATGTGAGGGACATGATGGATACCTTCTTTAATGAGATTGCATGGGTTATAAAGGATTCATTCAGGATGATAGCTCCTGACATCATTTGGGAGTCTGATCGACATCAGCCAGGTCCCTCCAGTCTGTAGGTATTGTCTATATGCTTCATTTGTGTTCTGCTGCCAACATGGTGATTGACATTTAATTGAATGGACTGTATATGCACTCTTGTGCATGTATAACATGTATCTGTCATGCTTACATGTTATTATTGTGTGATATTTACTGTGGTTTCAATGTGTGCATGACACACATTAACACATTGCACTGTCCACACATACTCAACCGTCCATGCATTGTGATATTTAATCTGTTGATAGTGCTGCAACAGCAGCCTGTAAACATTTTTCTTACTGGGATGACTGACAGACAACATATGTTGTTCATAATCCAACACTAACAGTGTCATATGCCTTGGATGTCTTTTTTGCCATATCAGGTATGTGCAACATACAGATGTGTCATTCAACATGGATTTAGATGACAGTTGTCATGATGTCCCACTCTCATGATGTGGTGTTGTGTCATGGTTTGGCAATACTGATGCCACGTGAGATCAGATAAAAGCATATAAAAAGCATATAAGTGTATGTGAAGTTCTCCTTATCTGACTGCATTGAAGAATAAGGTAGCATTAATCCGGACATACTATTACAGATTACACAGTCTTTCACAGTATATTACAACATGTTTGTTGTATGTAGCATTTCCACATGCATGATGTAGTGAGATTGATGCACACTTTCCATGAATAGCTGCATACATAATGATTGTACATATGTTTGCACATGGTCAGATACATACTGACACATATATGTAGCTTTCACAAGTGATCACTAAGTGATGTACTGCCAATGTGCTATAGTAATGTTCACAGAGGTGTCCTCTGCTCCATAATAAGCAGTGCGGTTGACATATGCATGCATTTCTTTATTTGACATTTTTATGACAGTATATGTGCATGTGATTTAATTTTTTAACATGCTTATCTCTGCATGTTGATGTGGCATGATTGCACATTACTGTATATGTGTGTTTTATATATGTCCAGTTTTGTGGACATCAGCAGTCCATCAGTCCATTTGACATACATTTTCCCTTTGCTTAAATGGATGTCTGTGTGTCTTCTAGAACATCTTGTGTGCTTTACACATGCGCTTTTATTGTGTCACTTTACTGTGTCCTGTTTTACCATGAGGTGATCCTAGGTTGTCCACCACCTTAGCATTTTAATATGCATTTATTTAAAGTATGTTGCTTTTGTCAAAACTACTTCCATTGCTAGTTATTAATTTGAGACAGTGAACATGTGGCAAATATATGGACATTTTACAACATGGGACAAGTGCACCCATGCCTCTCTCTAATGCTTGCAATACGTCTTTGTTCATATTCTACTTTTGTGTCACCCACTGTATTTTTTTTCACATCCATGTGCACAAGCTGCTATATTCAATATTCTGTCCTGTTAGATTTCTTAATATTTTATTACATGTCATTGGTGTATGTATGTGCACTGACCTTGATTTCATGAATATTCCATTTATACTACTAACACACATACATATACTTGTACACCTGTGTGTTGCCTTTGACATAAAATATATGTGTAACAGGCACACATTTGGTTATGTACATCCACTTGTGTATGAAGTACTTCTGTTTGGCACTGTGCTTGGTTGTTTGTGTTTCACATGCATGGTCAAACCTTTGTTTCTATCCTCTGGAGATATGTACCATTGCTTGGCCTGCATTTGCTCATCTGTGATGTGGCTTGGTTAACATCTGCACTGCTGCCAGACTAATTGGATATATGTATATGTATATGTGTGTGTGTCTGTGTATATATATATATATATATATATATATATATATATATATATATATATATATATATGGGTCTACTTCTATTCGCTGACAGCCCATTTCACTGAAACCCATTTTGTTGACAGCTCATTTCATTGACAAACATTCTAGGTGGGGGGCCGTGCCCCCCACACCCCCCAATGTGGGGGGCTGTGCCCCCCACACCCCCCCAACTATATATAACAACTCCACAGTCGGACAACAGTGGGGAGGGGGGCAAAACCCAAGTTTTTGCCTTGAATACTTTTGTCAATGAAATGAGCTGTCAACGAAATGGGTTTCAGTGAAATGGGCTGTCAGCGAATAGAAGTAGACCCATATATATATATATATATATATATATATATATATATATATATATATAGATATATATATATATATATATCCAATGTGTACTGTGATCCTACTTCATTACCCTGGAACACACATGTATCATTGATCACACACATCCAGGTATGACTGTCACATGTTATGCAACATGTGCTAACATGCATGGGTAGATTTTTTTTACTGCATTTCACCATGACTGGCATGTATCCCCAACTGTTTGACAACTTTCCATTGCCTGTGTTGTGCAGTGTACTGTCTATGTAACTTACCTATCCATACTGTTTTTCCAATCTTTGTCTGTCTTGTGTTGTGCTATTTGTTCTATGGGTATACCTGCTGTACTTAACTTCACCTCCACTCTCCCTGTGTTTACCTTTCTTTCCATTCTTTAAAAAAATAAAAAAATAGGGCTTTGTCTGAAAAAAAGCCCCTCTGACTTTCTCTTCGATTTTCTTATTTCAACATTCCTCTTGTTTGTCTCTCTTCTTCACCCATATCCCCCATCTTTTTATCTATCTTCCACTTTCCTTGGGTGTGTGCATTACTTGTGGTCCCCACACAGGTTCCAAACCCAGTGTTAATAACTTTTAGCTATGGTAAAGTGGCCGTGAATTCCAATAGTTTTTTATTAAGAAATGTATGGATTCTGTTGGAATCCATAAATTCAAGTCAATATTTTTTTAAGATACATGTATTACGTAGTTATCAGTAGTTGTCTCTGATTTTCATGTAATTTATGATGTAAATATATGTGTATTACAAATAGATTTGCAGCTTTGGAGCATGTATTATAAGTTAGTGGATGGATTACGGACATATCCATGATTGTCTAATACATTTCTAGGTGTACTCCTACAAATTTCTGTTATGATTGTCATGCTTATTAGTTTGGGATACTTTGCATTTTAATATGTGTGTGTGTGTGTGTGTGTGTGTGTGTGTGTGTGTGTGTGTGTGTGTGTGTGTGTGTGTGTGTGTGTGTGTGTGTGTGTGTGTGTGTGTGTGTGTATGTGTGTGTGCATGTGTGTGTGTGTGTGTGTGTGTGTGTGTGTGTGTGTGTGTGTGTGTGTGTGTGTGTATATTTTTTGGATGGGGGGGGGTTATAACTTCGGAGTCAGTAACATTCTGTAGTTGTCCATAAAGTTACTTTACAGATTTTGTTACCTTTCTGAACAATTATTATGATTTGGAATATCTTTCCATTTGTTTGGTAATGTGCAACTTTTTGGACAACTATTTCTTATACTTGCTAATTACTTGCACATTTTATAGTGCACCACTGGAACTGTAGTACTCCCTTGTATGCCTAGGTATTCTGAGTTTCTTGTTGTATATTAGCATATAACAAAGTTATCTGCAAGTTTTGCACTGAGACCAGCATAATGCATTGGATTCTGTGAGCTTTATGGACTCCACTCCTGTGTTAACATGACAACTATCAAAATATTTAAAACTCCTTTTCTTGTTAAACTACTTCATAAAAAATATGTATGTCAAAGAAAATGTCTTGCTATTTCTATGGAATCAAAAAATATATATTTGCAGTCTATATTGTGTTCACAAGTTAGAATGTGCTTAATTCAAATCCCATTCTCCCTTCCTGGGTTCAAACATATTGAAAAATCTACTTTACTTTCTATCAAAATGGTTGCACTGATTCAGAAATATAACAATCAAATTTCAGCTCTGACTTATGAAATTTGTTATTTCAGGTAGTCTTAGTGAATTTAATAACATAAAACCTACAAAGTTCATGTGACCAAGCTTCAAATTTCAGTTTTCAGATTATTTTCAAATATCGTATATGATTTTTCTATGTAAATTATATGAGATCTTGTACATTCACATTCCTGCCATATGCAGGTATATGTAATATATATCTTTCTTATAAGCAATTTATTTAAATTTTTTTCTGTCTTATTTTCCCACTAATATTCTATCTTATTCAATATAACTTGCATTTCTAAAATCTCCCATCAAAAAGCTATTTAATCATCAGCTCTCTATTAGAGATTACAGTATGTGTATATATTTCTTAACTGATACTGGTCTTTCATTAATCTTAAATATTAGATATTTCTCCTGGGATTCAATAAACTCCATGCAGGAATAGTGCTATTCCTGCACAGAGTGGTTTGTGTCCGTGTAGCCACTTGCATATTCATGAAGGCGTACTGCTGTTTAAGCTACACAGACACGAACCGTGAACAAGTGCAGGGGGCATGTCTAAGTAGTGCATGGACTATCAACACACCCACTGCACTCAGAAAGTGCCGTATGGCACTTTCTAAACCCAGTCCAGCATAATATTAGAGAATTTTTCTAATATTATGCCAGTATTTTAGTGTCTGTGGACACTGAAATGAAATAAATTAATTTTAGTGTCTGAGGACACTGAAATGCATACGGGAGCAGGAAACCAATGCAGTGGGTATGTGACAGGTTCTGTGACACAGCCTGCATTGTAACAGTGCTATACAACACCTCACAACCTGCTAAAGCAGAAAATGTGGACAAAGGTGCAAACAATGGGGGAAAAAAGCCCTAAAAAGGGAAAAATGGACACTACTGAAATATCGCCCTCACAAACTTAGAAAGTTGATAGAAAACAGGATATGTATTAGCATGAATTCCTGAAGGATAGAAGCCTGAAAGACAAATGTATGTCATTATTTCCTGACTGCAGTCCTCAATGACTTGTCAGAACACCACAATACTTACTATATAACATAATAATATAATAATAATATTATTTTTTTCTAGGCTAAGGAATATTTAAGCATAGCTAATCAGGTGTGTGTGTGTGCGTTATGGCCCTCCACTTACCATAGCTTAAACACCCCATAGGCAAGGGCGCCCGCAGGCAGGTGCAAGGGGGTGCACTTGCACCCCCCCTGGAATCGGCTAGCCAGGAGATTAATTTTACTTCTAATTTAAAAAAAAAATTTTAAGAGCATTCTTCTTTAAGAACGCCCTTTGCGTCCAGCATACCTCTCAACCGTACCGAGAATCTTGCTTTTTACCAGTTTTGAGGTACAAAAAATGGGGTGCCACGATTTCCGAGTGGCACCCCTTAATTTCCAAATTTCTCGGCTTATTTTTTTAATATTTCTTCCTGCTGATGTCATCATGTGCAGAGGCATGTGCAATGACATCAGCTCCATGAACAGCCTGTCGGAATTAGCCAAGGGCTCCACTGTACGTAGCATGCGTGCGAGCAATTTAAAATTCAAGAATTAGCAGTTCTTTTGGTGCCCATAAGCATGGATGTACTGTTCTTGAGCTGGGACTGGGAGCATTTATTTTCAAGCAGCTCTTCTGTTCTACTTTTTCGAGTAGCAAATTGCAATCCTCTGCGGCCGTCAAGCCAGGTAAGAAGTGTGTGTGTATGTATGTTTGCAGGTACGTCTGATCTATTTGAGAGAAAGGATGAAATGAATGTGTTTGTGTTTACCTATGTGTGAACTGTAAGTCCCATCTGGAACTCTGTTACAATTAGTCATTTACTGCTGTGGATTTTTGTCACCCCTGGCTGAGACAACCCAACGTAACTTCTGCATACCAGAAGCAATCTTGTGAAAGCATAACTTCAAGATGTCTCTGATTCAATTCAGCATTTTACTGTAGCTTTACTCTGTCATATAATAGCAACATTTTCTTCATTAAAAAATGCAATGTTAATTCATTAAACATGCAAAGGACACACAAAGCACATGGATGCAAGTACATCTGTGACAAAAAATTTTAAACTGAAAATAGAAAATTTGCAAAGTGTGATGCCATCTCCACAAGCGTTATAAAAACAGGCATGCCATATCTGTCAAAAAGTATTCCGTTTAAAAAAAAATTGAATTTTCATAAAAAAACGGCAATGCTTTCACAGAGTTCTCTTTCAGAAAAAAAAATCGTAGCAGTGAAGATCTATAGTTGTCCTCTTATCACTGTCTTCACAGTCCAAAAACAGCACAGAGACAGCCCCCATGTTTGATTTAGTGCCTCGACCGCTTTCAGATATGAAAAGTAGAGAGATTTTCATACAACCTGTAGGTAGCATGATAACTGATCAAACATGGCAGTCAACCAAATCTGCTGTAAGGGTGATGGACTGCACGAAGAAGCTTGTTGTCTAACTACAGAGAGGCCAGACTGCAATACACTAGTGTGCTTCTCGAGGATACAAGTTAATAACATACATTATGACAGGTAGAACTGAAGCTCTTACATTGCACTAGTAAAAATCAGATAACGTAGATAGCAATGTATTTTGTCCTTAGAACTACTAATTTAAATAAAAGAAATGCTTTGCGATTTATTTTCTTCTTAAGGAAATTAGTATTTTAAATGTCACCTCTATAGCAAGTTCTTTATTTACATAAAACAGCTGCGACATTTACAAATTAAGGACCGTTTCAAAATACTGAAACATGTTTTCCATTTTCGGTACTCAATACTCTCAGCGGCCCTTCCAGTTTTCTTCTAACTCTCTGTAACAGAAAGCAGTGAAAAAGAAGCCAAGTGCAACCTATTCAATGCAGTTGCACACCTCTGTGTTATCAGCAAATCCTCAGAGATCAAGTGCTGAGAATTAATGCTGAGGTTGTCAAAGAACACACAGAGCAAATAAACAAGGTGATGTATTATTTCTTTCTAGGAAAAAAATAATTTATACTAGCTGGACATTTATTAACTAGTACATTTGCTTCAAGGTACACTGATTTTATTCAGAGAGACCAAAAACCCATTTTTGTTAGTGTTAATCTGTTATACAGTATGTTTTTACCAGGCAAGGTATGAGTATTAAGTGATCTGTTTCTCACTGGAATGAGCTAAGGATTAAAGTTACTAAAATAATGACGCATTTATATTTTCTGAAGGATATCAAGTCTGAAACTCATTCTAACACAAATCCTGTTCTGCAACCTTCTAAATTTGTCCCTAGTTTGGGGCCTGTGTGCATATGTGTATGTATAAAAGGGAGGAGGTAGCATACCCCTCTATATACAAGGATTTAAAAGATTTCAGCTTAAAGCTTATACAATGGTAAACTCACCTACATTAATTTTGACCTCTGTCTAGTGCAGGTAAATAGATATTAACTGTTGTTTTTGTGATATTAATTTATATAGATATAATTGTAATTTTTTTCTAAATATCTCAACATCCAAGTAACACAGACAGAACTCCTTAGCCTCATATGAAAGTTCTCAGCTAGATGAATAAAATGTTGCTGACAGTAAGTGTGTAACTTGAGTGGTTGCTGAGGTATTGTAAGCTGTTTACAAAATATTACAAATGCAATAGTTACTCCCCTGGATTCAGCAAGCCCTGCACAGTGTGCAGGACTAGTGTAGGAGCTCCAGCAGGCAATATGTCTACCATGCAATCCAGGAATAAGCTGTAGGGACGTGCACAAGTGCTCCTGCACTAGTCCTGCACGGACTCAGCCCCTGTATGCAAATTACTCCATTTGCAGGTGAGATCCATGCAAATGAGGTGAATTTGCAATCCAGGAAGCTGGAAGCCAGCCATGCAGGACTAGTGCAATCTGCAGAAATGTACTCGGTCAGTAACTGAGTACATTTCTGCAAACTACAAAACAGAGCCATGACAGCTCCAAATAAAGGGTGGATATTATGTAGAAAGCATGCCAATGGCCAAATATATGGCCATTGGCATGGAAAACAGTTGCAAAAATAAAAAAATCAACTTTTATTTTTTTTTTTTAGCGGATCTCGACTGTTTAAGTGCAGGGCATCGGTGCACAAATGGGATCACCAAAAAAATAAAATAAAATCCCTAAAATAAGCATTCTAAGCAAAATCACTATTTTGCCATTATACTCAATGACAGGCAGAAGACAACATGGCCAGTGAATAGTGGTTGCTAAGGGGGGAGGCTCAGTGTGGGACCTGTAACAATGCATCAGCAATCAATCCTATACAAATGAGGGCAATGATACTGAATCCCAGATTTCCCCTGCATGCTAGTCAGCACCCAACAGTGTAAGAGCAGAAATAGCTTGGTGCAAGCCTAGGAGTTAGCTAACATCATGGGGGGGGGGGGTGTCAGGCATACTGTAAATGGATTGGAGCCCTGTGGCTCGGGTTTGCCCTTAGCTTAGCAGAGCTAAGCAAGGGGATGTGTCTGAGGCTGCCTAGCAGTCTTTGCATTGCCTAAGTGAGTGTGCACACCACGCACCGGGTTTTGAAGGAAAAAAAAAGTGAACCAGGAAATAGCAGCTCTGAGCACATTTGAGCACCGTGTTTGCAAGGCGCACCCCCAGGCTTAAATAGGAAGACAATGGGAAAGGAAAACAGCAGTAGGAAGGTAATCTAGGAGAACTAGCATAGCTGGCAGAAGAAATGTATCAGAATCAGCCAATTACACAAGCAGCTGACCAGGCCAGCCCAGGACACTACTATAAACTATGCAAACACCTTTCCCTCTGGTTTTCCCACATACTCTACACCACCGGTGCATACAAGCGGGGGAACTTTTAACAAACAAAAACAGCAAAATGATAGAGGCTCCAGCAGCTATCAGACATCAACATGTGGAAGAGGCTGAGAGTGATAAGGATGAGAACGCTGTCAACAAACCCACAGTGAGGAGACCTAGAAGGGTGTGCAGACCCAGGGCAACCTACCAGGGGCTACAAGAGCTGGAGATAGTGGAGCACTATAGGGTGGACAGGGACCTCCTACAGCAAATTGTTGAGCTGTGCCTGCCACACGTGACACACAGAACTAATAAAGGGGAACCCATCCCAGTGGATAGCAAGGTATGTGTAGGCCTAGGAATACTAGCCACACATACCTCCCAAAGTCCAACTGGGGATATCATGAGGATCTTACAGGCATCAGCATCCAGGGTATTCCACCAGTTCCGGGATGTCATGTCAGCACATGCCAGTGACCATGTATATTTCCTCAACACCCATGAGGTGTTGGCCAGCAATATGCATCTTTTCCACCAAATAGCAGAATACCCTGAGATAGTTGGTGCTATAGACTGCACACACATATCCATCAAAGCACCACCCGGTGATCGGGGTAGGGTCTACATCAATCTCAAGGGCTTCCCCTCCATCAACTGCCAGGTCAAGTGTGATGCCCAGGGCATTATAATGAATGTGTGTGCTGGCTGCCCTGGAAGCTATCACGATTCCCACATCTGGCATCTGGTGCAGCTGTACCAGAGATTTTCCAGTGGGGACATCCCTTATGGTTACTTAGTGGGGGATGCTAGTTACGCACTGGAGTCGTGGCTGATGACACCCATCAGAAATGCACACACACTTGAACAAGAATGCCATAATGAGGCACACGGACAGACCAGAATTATAATAGAGTGTGTGTTTGGGATGCTAAATTCACAGTTCTGGTCCCTGGACACATCTGGTGGAGCCTTGCAGTACTCATCAGCTACATGTACTCAAATTGACATTATATGGGCCATGCTACACAATATGATCCTGCAGAAACAGCTGCAGCAGGAACAGCATGGGGCAGGGCCACACAGCCCCCTCCAATGCCAAGGCCTACACAGGCACAGAGTGACTTGGAGGAGGAATAACCTGAGCCTGCCCCAGTAGGCAGATGGAGGCATGTCCAGTATGCCTTGGCCTTGGCAAAGAGGCAACACATAGCACATACACTGACACAGTAGGGACCCAGAGAATGACACCTCTCTCTGACTCACACATACAGTAAAATGGATGCCAAACATGACATTACCTGTGCTCAGCCATGTATAGGGAGTGTATTATATGCATGCGACATAGGCAGCCCCCCAGCACCATCCTCAATACTGGCACACCCACAAGGTAAGCCACTCTCTTTACCAATTGCCAAATGGAGTAGTATGTGTTGTTACTTGTATCTATGGTATGGATGTGAGTATGCAAGGGAATCGGGTGGCTGAGTGGGATGCCAGCAGATAGTAGACACCTATAGTGGTAGCATGAGATCTGTAACAAATACTGGTGTCACCGTAGTAGCCAGTACTACACATGGTGAAAAAAAACCACTGCAGGAAATGTGCTGGGCCACATATTTGTCCATATGACACACACATGCCAGTCAGGGAGGTTCACATACCCGACAACAGTCTCAGCCAGCAGAACAGGTGTAGACAGACACAAACAAAGGCTGTGCTAAGGCCTCTGAATGATGCCTATCGGTAACACCCCTCGGGCCTACACAGATAGACTACATCAGGTCAGGCAGTGAGATGTTAGTTCTGAAAGGTAGGAAGTCCGAAACTAAAGGTCAATCAAACCTAAGACTTGTAGTACACTGATATGCCTCTAGTCAGCATGATAGGTTAGAATACAGAATGAAATGGAATACCTGAAATACCAGTTCAGTCATAGCAAATGTGTACAAGTGTCGGGTGTGATCCCCCAGTTCTATGTATAAATGTAGAAACAGATAGGTGTGCCCTCCCAATCCTGTGTAGTCATGTAGAAACAGTCAGGTGTGCCCCCTAATCCTATGTAGAAATGTAGAAACAGTCAGGTGTGCCCCCCACTCCTGTATAGAAATGTAGAAACAGTCAGGTGTGCTCCCCCAATCTGGTGTAGAAATGTAGAAACAATCAGGTGTGCCCCCCAATCCTAGAAACAGTCAGGTGTGCCTCCCAATCCTATGTAGAAAGTTAGAAACAGTCAGGTGTGCCCCCCCCCCCAATCCTGTATATAAATGTAGAAACAGTCAGGTGTGCCCCCTCCCCCAATCCTGTGTAGAAATGTATAAACAGTCAGGTGTGCCCCCCCACCAATCCTGAGTAGAAATGTAGAAACAGTCAGGTGTGCCCCCCTCAATCCTGTGTAGAAATGTAGAAAAAGTCAGGTGTGCCCCCCAATCCTACATAGAAATGTAGTAACAGTTGGGTTTGCCCCCAGTCCTATTTAGAAATGTAGTAACAGTCTGGTGTGCCCCACAATCCAATGTAGATATGTAGTAGCATGTATGAGTAGGTATAATACCAGTGGAGTACAGATGACCATGGGTGGCTAAGGTAGCAGGATAGATTGTAGCATTTGTACAATATGCAAGTATATGTGAGTTAGGTTGGTGTGTGTTACATATTGTGTGAGAGTGGTCAGTATGTATGCATATTGAGGTGTGACCTGGTGGCCATTGCCCACTACTGCTGATGACAGGGCCAAGTCCTCACAACTGCAGTGCCAAAGACAGTTCCCCCCAGTATAACACATGCTACCGGTAAGCCATTGTAAATGTATGGTGGTACTATGTGTCACTATCTGAAAGATGGACATGGCATGACTGTTGGGCTACATATACAAGCAGTACACAGTGAAAAGTACCCCAGATATACAGTATATAATGTGTAATTGTGAAATGGACACACCTTCAAATTGTACATATACGTATGCATCACATTATCTGGGCTTGTAGTAGGGAATACCGATGTTGTCTGGCCGAACACTTGCAGATCACAAAGGTGATAGGACTGATGTATTGGGAAACAGCTGATGTCCCTGTACAGGCCAGCATAACTGGAATGCCCAATGCATGTCTGTGAGATAGATGTAAGTAGTGTCCATAGCACACATGCACCCAGCTCACCCAAACACCACCCACAGGTACCTCTCTGATCATATCTCTGCTGTTGGGGATGGCTACAATATCACCCACACCTATGTATGGCAATAGTTAAAGAATGAAGCATGCAGTGCAGGTGTCCCATGCAGGTGTGTCCCTAGCTGTAAGTAGCACCCTGCAAGCATCCACACCACCTGATAAATACTGATAGAAAGTATTGGCATGAACACCTAGCACACCTACCCTGTCACCCCAGGAGAATATACTGTATGGCAGTCTGGGACTGTAGGACTGACAGAATGCAATGGCCTGCTACAGCCTGCATCACTACCAAATGGCCTAAAGGTCTCTGTGAAAGGTCCATGTCTCACCCGTACTGCCAATGTTTGTTATGTCATGGACACACAAATAACAACATAACACTCTCCACATAAGCCATATGCAAGGCCATGTGGACAAACCACAGTAACATGTCCACCATGTTGCACTGCATAAACTGTGGGCCAACACCAAAACACATCTGTGATGAGGTGATAACTATAGGGAAAGTATCAGAGAATGTATGCATAATGTATGGAATAGGATAGAATAATAGAGGGGGGGTGGGAGCATGGGCAGCATGGAATGTGCATGGTCCGATACACAGCTGTGTGCACATACTATCCCTGGCTGCAAACACAAAAATGAGAGGCTACAAACATGCCTGTACACCACAATAGGGGTAATGTCCTGACTTATGACCCCTGCCTCTGGATAACCTGTGTGAATCTGTACAGCTGTGAGGTATTGCCACAGCAGGATAAGGCCATACTGTCATGTTGATGGCTGTACAAGTATGGGATCTTCTGCCAGCACTGTACAAAGGTGCTGAACTGGATATACAGACCCAGCAGCAAGTGTCTGCCGCACCCCCTCCAGAATGGCATAACTTTCCATGAATATGTAGGCATTTGACTACAATACTGGACACATCAGCATTCACCCTGTGTTCAGCAAGACATTACTGTGAGCAAAAATGTCCACCTGACAGTACTTGAGGACATAAAATATCACAATGTGTAACAGTACACATATCTGAATATCTCTTCTAACACCACTACTATGTAGCAGAAGCAGCACAGACACAATCACCTACAGTACACACTATACCTAGCACAGTTTGATCCCATATTGCCAACTGATCTACAGATATCCTGCAGAAACAGTTTGCTACTGTAGGTGTAGAACACAAAGGTCTGCACTGGAGTGCAAACTACCTGGAATGGGTCTACACATTCAATACTGAAAGGCGTACTGGGCATGCTCACACACAAAGAAATGAAGGTAATGTCAGACAACAACATACTGAAAGGTAATACTGGGCATGCTCACACACTTAAACAAATGAAGCCCATATCTGCCAACAACAGTGGACCATACATATCTGACAGCTGCAGATGTTAGTGTATACAATCCTCAGTATGCACCAGCCATGCTTTGCACACACATTGGATAGGAATACACACACATATCCAAGGACAACACACTATAATATGTCAAAAGTACACATACATAGATGTGTGGAAGAGAGTGACAGTGACAAAGAGCCTTCCATCATGAGGCCTGTCCCACCCAGCACACAGCCAAATGGCTACAACCACATGATGTGTAAATGTCACTCACTGTAGAAATTAACCACTAGTATCTCTCAGCATTACAAACTCTGTGGTGCAAGTGCTAGCTGTGCAACATGACTGTGCAAGGCAGTAGTCATCTAGCAGTTGTATACACATACCTGCGCAATATAAACCTGCATGTGCTTGAGTGTGGTGTGTCTACCTCTAGATGAATGGGTTATGGCCCATGTGCACACACTGCCCTCACCATAGCCCTACTATAACAAGCCTGCTGATGTCATTCACTTTGCAATACACCTTTGGGAAAGGAGTAGCCCAGTAATCTCTGTGGTGCATCCTGTAACTGCATAATGCTGTAATGTGATAAACTAGTTAAGTAGGAGATCTAATCCCAGCCATGGCAAATGTGTGTGTGTGTGTGTGTGTGTGTGTGTGTGTGTGTGTGTGTGTGTGTGTGTGTGTGTGTGTGTGTGTGTGTGTGTGTGTGTGTGTGTGTGTGTGTGTGTGTCTAGGGGGCAATGCTTTTTAGGCTAGTCATACTCACTAAAATTCAAATACCCTACTTTGGCAAAGCTGCTGATGTCATTCACTTTGAAATACACCTTTGGGAAAAGCATAGACCAGTAATCTCCATGGCGTGTCCTATAACTGCATAATGCTATATTGTGATAAACTAGTTAGGTAGGAGTTCTAATCCCAGACATGTCTGCGTAGGGAGCAATGCTTTTTAGGCTAGTCACACTCACTACAAATCAAATGCCCTACTTTGGCAAGGCTGCTGATGTCATTCCCTTTGAAATACACCTTTGGGACAGCAGTAGCCCAGTAATCTCGGTGGCATGTTCTATAACTGCGTAATGCTGTAGTGTGATAAACTCGTTAGATAGGAGTTCTAATCCCAGACATGGCAACTGTGCGTGTGTGTGCGTGTGTGTGCATGTGTGTGTGTGTGTGTGTGTGTGTCTATCTGTCTGTGTAGGGAGCAATTTTTTATAGGCTAGTCACACTTGTTACAATTCAAATGCTCTACTTTGGCAAGGCTGCTGATGTCATTCACTTTGAAATACACCTTTGGCAAGGAAGTATCCCAGTAATCTCCATGGCACATCCTATAACTGTGTAACACTGTAGTGTGATAAGCTAGCTAGGTAGGAGTGCTAATTCTAGACACAACAGCTGTGTGTATCTCTGTCTGTGTAGGGAGCAATGTTTTTTAGGCTAGTCACACTCACTACAATTCAAATGCCCTACTTTGGCAAGCCTGCTGATGTCATTCAGTGTGAAATACACCTTTGGGAAAGAAGTACCCCAGTGATCTCCTTGGTGCATCCTATAACAGCATAATGCTGTAGTGTGATATAGTACTTTGGTATGGGTTCTATTCCCAGACATGGCAAGTGTGGATGGTTGTCTGTGTGTTTCTTTTTCTGTGTAGGGTGCAATGCTTTTGAGGCCATTCACAGTCACTACAACTTCAATTGACCTTCTTTGGCAAGTCTGCTGATGTCATTCCCAGTGAAATACACATTTGGGGAGAGAGTACTCTCGTAATCTCTGTGGCATGTCCTATAACTGTATAATGCTGTAGTGTGATAAACTAGTTAGGTAGGAGTTCTAATCCCAGACATGGTAAGTGTGTGTGTGTGGGTGTGCGTGTGTGTGTGTGTGTGTGTGTGTGTGTGTGTGTGTGTGTGTGCGTGTGTGTGTGTCTGTGTTTGTCATTTGTATCCTGTGTGGCGGTGGCTGTGAGTGTGTAACAACTGGACTCATTGTGGAGCGGGTTTTGCATATTTCTTATATGTTGGCCCTATTATATATCACAATGTCCACCTTACAAGGATAACAGATGTGAAATAGCCAAGAGGTTGTGGTGTCAAGCCATACCCCTACATGTGACATCAAGGCCTGGTAAACAAAGTTAGCAACCTTTGTATTACCCAGGGAACAGTCTCAACCCATGTCTCATACACAAACACACTTGCCTAGGCAACAACCACTATGTTGCTAGTACCCTGCATATTGCCAACAGATATTAACCATGGTGTGATTGCAGTGGACTACAGAGGGCATGTCACCCTGTCCATCCATACAATTGGCATGTACATGCAGACAGTGTGCCTTCACTGGATGCCTGCAACACCTGTGGTGCCATCAAATGTGACCCACAAAGGACATACCATGCCTTAAACACATGCCCTGTATGGACAGATGCCACTGACACTAAGGAATACCTGTATCATGCTATCAATGTAGGTGCAGGGTCAACCTGCTGTTCATTACCAGTTCCCACCACATGAGGCCAGGACTGGTACATCTGATGATAACAATCTGTGTACAGAACATGGGACGGACACCCCAGGTACAGTTCCACATGTCGCTGTACATGCATGTAGGACATGTGCACATCCCAGACAGCATCCATGTCATTGACTAAAGAACACATACATGGCAAGCATTGCACAGCAATGTCCACATACAATAGTTACCCAGGTGACTGGATGGTGAATACAATACCCACCTGTGTGGGATAATCCAGACACTACACCCCTGAGCCACACTGCAGACCATTGTCATGTGGCCTGATGCCAAGGTATACCCCTCGCCTAGCCTTGTATAGCCTTCTGGCACAGACAACCACTACACACCTGTGAAGCAATGCATGCATGCATGTCAGTACTGGCACCCTTTGTCTGTGTGTGTGGTGTATGATGCTTTTGACCACATTCACACTCACTACAACTCCCATTGGCATACTGAAGCATGCTGTCTGATGTCAGACACCTTCACATACCCTTTGCCATGTAACCTCTGGATAACCCCTGTGGTGCATGTGATACCTGCACATTACTGTATTATGGCAAAGTAACTAGTTAGGAAGTGTATTCCTGACCCTGCCAAGTGTGTCAATGTGCATGAGTCCCTGAGGGGGCATGGCTCTGTTGACAATGACACCTTTTCATGTGGACAGGCACATGTACTACACCTACTGTATCGCTACCATATCACTGTTGCAGATGTCACTCACCATCGCATATATGTTTGGACAGCTCCTCAACATGTAAGCACATGCAATAACTGCATAGACATGTGATAGCAATATATAGTCAGTCAGGGGTTTGAAATCCTGTATGGGTAGGTGTGTGACACAAACAAGCTTAGGTTTTACTCTCCCATCCCCTCCCTGACTTACTTTGTCTCTGTCTGTCTCTCCCACTCCCTCTCTGGTGGATGTGAAGAACTACACCTGCTTTGCTTAAGCAGCAGCTTGTGTTTTGTAAGTGATGCTCATGATCAACTGATGGCCTCTGCATGAATTGCAGCCCTCCTCTAGCTGATTGCTTGTGGAACAGCTGTGGTAACATTCTCATAGCCAGTTGCATGGAAACACAATCCAATATCTAGGAACATCATGTTGGTGTTGGGCCTTTTCATTCACTGTGAGCATGACCTAGATCTGGTGTTTGGCAAACAGCATCACAGATGGATTTGGGATTTACCTCTAACATACACTGTGGAAACAGGCCAACACACAGGAGGGGGATGTGCCTAACATGACTACAGAATGTAAGTGCTGCTATTCTGCATTTGGAGCAATGTTAGCTTAACAAGGTGTGTGTGGATATGACTGGTCTACATGTTTTAATACCTGTCATGACAGTGCTATGTTTTTGAGGATACCCCATCTGTAGATTCATCTGCAGACTGGGCAGTGTGTGGTGACTTTTGTTTCTTGTGTTACTTAAAGAACACCTATCAGAGACCTGCAGAAGCATAGTGTGAGGATTGCAGTCAGTAGATGGTGACAGCCATGAGAGTTACTGACTTCATATCCCTCATAGGACATATGTCACAACAAGCCCTGTTACAACAGTAAATGTATGAGGTTATCACAGCAACATATCAATATTGTCCCTGTGCTTGTGCCTCCAGCCACAACTCTGTCAACCTTTGTACATATGTCATGCAGAAAGAGATGCATATTTCCTGTACACCATTATTTATTGACATCATATCTGATAACAAGCCAGTGAGATATCAGACTGCTACACATGTTATGTATAGTAGGGGTTATATTTGAGGACATAACCTGGGCATTCTGTGGTTGTGTGTACAGTACTGAGGTCTGTGTACTTATGATGATTGTTAACAGTGTGTGTATTGTGAATATGTACATTGGCTTGTGTACAGACTGTGGTAGATGTCATTGTTCTTGTTCCTGTTCTATCTGATGTTACATGCTGCTCCAGTGTATGGTACCCTATCGGCTTACATGTTTGTAGGGCCAAACACACACATGTCCCATACCACAGACAGGCATCGGACCACACTGTGTAGTGGCCCAGTATATGTAGGGCTAGTGTGTGAGTGGCACATATGAGGATGGTGTTGATCAGACAGTCCATATACTGTAATATTAAGCTAGCTTACCATATGTGGCTGTAGCTGTGTTCACACTGGTTGTGGCTATGCACTTTCACACAGGTGTCTGTTACTCTGTGCTCTGACATGCCTGTAGAGCCTGCTATATTTGCAGGTACATATGTATTCCCCCATAAGAAATGTAGACCAGTGTTGTGGCAGTCTGCCTGTAGTTTGCACAGTGCTTTGTTACATGCCTAGCAGCTTAGTGTACTTACCCAGTGTGATGTTATGTCCAGATATTTGCCAGATGTACTGCTGCTGGGCCACCATAACTGTCATGTATTTCTGACAAAGCAGTGGGATGCTGTACAGATGTATGTCACTAACTCCTGGGAAGTATGTGTATATGTGACCTCTGCACCAGCAGTTATTATATGTCAAGATAGACAGCAGTGTGTGAACGCATAACCTATGTGGGCATATGCATCCCAGTATTTACGTGATATACCCATCTACATGGCTGTTAACATCCACATTGTCAGGCTTGGTCCACATGTCTTGCACTAAGGGGTTCTATGTATACCTCTGGACTGACCAGAGTGTGTCAGACTGTCCACATTTATTGGCCATATCTCTGCTGTAGTCCACAGGATCATTACAGTGCTAGCAGTGGTACTGTACTATGATGTCCTTAGGATGTCTGTCAGTAGCCAATGGCACACATGTTAAAAGCAGATGTGACCTCCCACACACAACATGTCTGTTAAGACAACCCCTATTACAGTAGCAACAGTCTACATATATACCTGCAATACAAACCTGACATCTCCTTGCACTAAGAGGTTGGGACTATTGGGGATGAGGTAGGACTCCACTCCATGCTCTAGACATATGGTGAACATATATGTACATACACTTATCCATATATCTATATAGATATATGCACATATACATATCAACATATATATATATATATATATATATATATATATATATATATATATATATATACATACATATAAGCACTCAACTATATACATATACACAACAATATATGTCTACACATATACAGATATAGATACATATGAACATACTTATGGATATCTACATATATATTGACAGTACTAGGTATATCAGAATAGATATGTATGCACATATAGTTAAAGATATCTACATATATATATATATATATATATATATATATATATATCTACATAAATAGGCATATCTGTACACATAGGATGTGCATAGATATATAGGTATATATACATTAATCTATATACACATATATATATGTATATGTGTATATATATATATATATATATATATATATATATATATATACAAATAGATCTACACGTGACCATACATATGATGCACTATACAGATGTGTATACAGACATATGTATGAATATACATGTGTATGTACATGTAGACATATGTCAACATACGTATATTTATATATCCATATTCCTGTCATGTGTAAACATCACAGTTGTGTATACCTTCCCAGATGTATCTCACAGTATGTATCTGATATGTGTACATTATGATAAAAGAATATATGTGATGCAACAGTTATATTAATAACAAGTACTACACATTTGTGAATATGTGTATTGACAGATATATTGGAAAAACAACAGTTGTCTTCACAATGGTCATGGCATAGTGGTTAAGTCTTGTGACTATAGTGTACAGGGTCCCGGGTTCAGGGCTGTTCATTTTGTTGCTGGGCAGTACAGGGGTTGTTGGATACAGAGTGGTTAAGGCAGTTTTGAGCAGCTTTAAATGCATTTTGTGTGGGTTTGCATGAAACTAAGTGGTGCTAAGCTACGGGTAAACTTACGGGCGCTTACACAGTGTAGGCTTTGCTTACCAGTGCGCAAATTAGCTTAGCTGTTATATTGGAGCAATGTTGATACATGCTAAGCATGGCTTAGCCCTGATAACCAGTTCTCACCACCCAGTCCAATAACATAGCAGGGTAATGATATCTGTAATAAGTGTAGGTACTCAGCTATGACCACCTGCAGTGATGCACCCCAGTACTGACATATGTGTACGTGTGCTTTACTGAGGATAGCAGTGTTTGTGTGTTAGCACACCTGTACTTGGGAATTACATGAGGGCCTTCACAACCACTGCAACACCCATTGCCATAGTCAGTTGTGTCTGCTGCTGTATGGGACATTGCATGTACCCTGTTACGCTCCTCTCCCTAACAGCTACAAGAGCCTTGGAATACCAGCACAACAGTGTTGTACAAATGGGTCGATAGGCATGGGATACCCATTGAGTTTTGGCAAGTGTGCTTATGTGTGCATGTCCATATATCTGTAGGGTACAGCATTCCGAGGCCACATACTTCTATTACAATACCCATTGCCACACAGTAGTACAAAGAGTATTGTTGCTGCCCATAGGTGAGGCATGACAATGCAACACCCTACTATGCCTGTAGCATGTGCATTAGATGCATATCCCTGTAGTACCACTGTTGGGATATACAATGGGTTGCATTGCAGTCGTGGGCAATGTGTGATGGTGGGTATGTCAGAGTGTAAGCATGGGTTTTAGGGAGTACAATATCCACTGGGGGATGTGGGTGCTATGTACACTGTCATTACACCAAGGTACACTCGGTATATGTCCCATGTGCCACTTTATGATTACTACTGTCACCATCAACCATACAGGTAACTGATACCACAATCCAGCCCAGTTATGCATGTGCTGTGTGCAGCCTACCTGTAACACATTGGACACGCGGTCAAGTTAGTTAGCAGTGATAGGCCCAGGTCTTTCAGATGTGTGTCTGCCTGTTATGTGTCTGTTAATTTGTATTTGAAGTTATGTCACGCTATGTATTGTCCATATACACCCATTACATCCCCCATTAGCATACTGTACATGTCTGGGGATGTTCTGCATGTAACATATAACCTGGAACACACCTCACCCTAAACACTGTGTGGTGTGTGCAATGAGAGCCACACACTTCAGTAGCACTACATACCTAGGTAGGGGTCTAGTCCCAGTGTTGCCAAGTAAGAGTGTGCATGTATGCGGATGGGTCTACATCAGGTGGCAGATTATACACGTCCCAGCAGGTCACCTGTCCATGTGGCACAGGAGGTAACTGTTATACAAACCTGGGACATGTGTTTAACTGTACCCCAGATATATCACAGCCATGGTGTCACCACAGTGCCATACCCTGTTGTGGAATATGACTGCAGACCATCCTCCTGCTGACACATGTATACCTACAACACAAATGGATAACAATATGAAGAACACAATCAACCAGTGCTACTAACAGCTATGCATCATTGCTGGATGGCTACACTACCTGACATGTATGCATTAAACTTTACTCCTGACAACATGTTACACTGCAGTACTTTGGTACACTGTAGTACAGTCACCATGTGCATCAGAACCATATTAGCCTGTCCCTGCATCGATGTTATGGATGACAGGGATGTGGCACAGGTATCACCATATGCACAGAGTGTGTTGTTGGTTTGCCAGAGGCCGAGAGTGGGCCATACATTTGACACCATGTGTGTGGGTGAGGGCTGTAATGAGGTGAAATGGGTGTGGTGATGTGGTGTGCGTAGGTATGGGGTTGCCCTAGGTGTGTTCGTATAGTGTGTGGGTATGCATGCACACAGTTCTGCCATGTGGCTGCCCTACACAGGTGTTTATGGACAGCTGCAGACCATACCTGGCAGGGTGTGCAGTTCACTATCTCCAGCCACAGACATGTGGACTGTGCCTGCCAGGGGTTCCATGGGCACATCCAGGTACAGGCCTCAATGTGCAACTCTCTCTTGATGATGACAGATGCCCGCAGGAACCAGGTCCCTCCTGGAACTGTCCAGGACCACATCCTCATGGCCTGCTGTGGTGTGGTGTGGACAACACCTCCCTGCAGTGCCTGGGCTGGTACTGTCACTACGGGAGAACCTTGGTGTCCTAACATGTCCACGTTGACTGCCAGCTGTTAGTGTTGCTGGCCTACATCCACACAGCCATTGCCACACTCCCAACACACATTCAAGCACAGACATACCACGATCGTTGAGGGACATCATCTGACCAGACCGTCTATCCATGAGCTCGGTATAAGCATGGATGGCACCAGACAGTTCACGGAAGTTGTCACTTGCAGATGTGAGAGCAGCCCACTGCAGCCTCAGGCCCTGTCTGGTGTAATGTTCCATATGTGCCTGTGCCACCATGAATGCCTAAAACATGCATCTGGTGGTACCAGTTGTGGTGCATCTGCCAGGGGCATGATGACCACCGACCCTACCACAAGCACCCTGGGATATCTGCCTATGTGGTGCCCTGCTGGACATCCAGCTATGCCTGCTGTGACCAGTTACAGTAGGCATGGTTACCACACTCTCCTGTGCACTGTCACCAAATGCTAGCTGTCCCTCCGCTATGGCCACAGGTGATGGGGTATGTATAGGCACTGACACTGTGTGCGGGGGTGGGGTGGCTAAAAGGGGGGATGTCAAATGATGGCACTGTTTTGGCCCCTGACAACCCCACCTGTGCCTCAAAAGTACTATCATCATCTTTGGTGTCTGTATGGACACCAACATCAGACTACATGCAGGGGGGACCCTGACCCACCTCACTACTTGTGGGGGAAAACAAGAAATGCACTTTAAGACCTGTACAGCATTGCATAACAGTACACACATACACACATACACACACACACACACACACACACACACACACACACACACACACACACACACACACACACACACACACACACACACACACACACACCCCACCACCATAATACCTATCTGTCCTTGACTTTACAGACAGTCCCACATTTATTCCCATGCATTCTCCATCCTGCATTACAATTGGTAACATACATTTATTACTACCACTCATTAATGTATCATTCCTCTGCCTAGACAAGTGATCACAACACAAGACCTGTTACTCCATTACCTCCCTGACCTGAGTGGAGAGGTTTTACTTGGCCTCACTGCTGTCACTCAATGTTCACCCTGGGTATGTCCAGACATCGTGAGCATGGTCCCTGTATGTGAGGGGCTAGAATGTTCACTCCATAATATCACGCACTGGAGTGTCATGTCTAAGTACTGCTCAGTACATGCCAGATATGCTGCTCAATCAACATATCATGTGACAACTGTAATATATGGATACACTCCCTGGTGTTGTCTAGTAATTCCCCAATGCATCTGTAGTGCTGCATACGTGTGTTGTCAGTCACCTCTCCACTGAATGCAATATTAAGGGTATACCTGGTGTCTACCTTCCCTCCCAATGCATGTTCCATGCTACAGACCTTATTTTACTATCAGCTGTTCTGTGATTACTACATGAAAAGTATTCCTGGTGTGTCATGTGTCAGTCCATGTCCATGTACTGCATGATCCCAAAGGGAAGTACTGCTGTATGAACAACCCCACAATCACACATGTGCATACAAGGACACCCACACAAACACACACACATGCACACACGCATCCTACATGCATCACCCTCCCTCCACTTCACCAGAGTGACCCTACAGACAAAATAACCACCCACTGAGACACACACACACACACACACACACACACACACACACACACACACACACACACACACACACACACACACATACAGGTGAGGTTGCACAATGATAGTACACCCAGTCCTCCTATTACTCATCTGCCAACATGCATAGCATCTGGTACACAACAGCATGCAGTGCAGCTATAGTCAATTCATGCTAGCAACAGTATACATGTGTGTGATGCATGTGCTGTGTTAGTAGGTGATGCCCCTTCCCCTGGATACCACTGCACCCATGTACACAGTATTGCTGTGTACCTGTTCTGCACCCTGCCATGTACTGTGCACCAAACTTCACAGGTGTACAACCCATTGCTGAATGTGTAGTACTGTGTCAGTTATGTCAGCTCTAATGCTCACAGCCCCTGTGTTTTTCAGCAACACATACCTGGGATGATATGTCGATAGGTGTCATTTGTGAATGCCTGATGTCTGGTTTACAGATCTCAACAGCGGACCATGTATGACCAGTCCAATACTATTACACTGACAACTGTCAGAACATTCCGTGGCTATGGGGAGTGTACACACCCTTATTGATATGACACACCCTTCCTTGCTCTGCGATGGGGCCACATCACTGCATATATTAACAGTACGTGAGCCCGATATGTGACATATGTCCTGTACATTCACATGCAGTGTCTATGAAATGTGTTAGGTGCACGGATGCTGACTGCGATGCATACACTCTGTGTGCATATGTGTGCACGCCCTTATGGTGATGGTTTGTTGCACCTATTGTTATGTGTACTACACCAGTCAGTAGTCCTGGCAGGGGTATACTAGCATGGGTCATCTGCATTTGCCAGTGTATGTTCAGTCTGCCCTACACATGTCCCCCAAATCTGCATGATTGCAAGGTCTACTCATGTGCACATCCCTTGGTATTTACACACTGCCATCACTACTGCTGTGGGGGTAGGGTTACATCTGCCACAGTTCCTGAACCTGACTGTGTGCAGATAGAGCCATTCTTAGCATCCTTAGGATCCCTGCTGCAGTGCACTGGTGTGCCATGCTGACACCACCTCCCCACCTTCAGCCTTTTTGCAGATGCTTGACAAGTAAGGCCTACACATGTGTGTCAGTTTGCAGTTTCCCATACACTGCACAGCAAATGTTACAGCCTAGTTACAGCTGATAATGTGGACCACAGTAATATATTATGCCATAGTGTAACTCTGTAACAGTTGCCATTGTATTACTGGTATATACACTGTTGTTGCACTGTATACAGGTGGTGTTTCAGACATGTCCCTACTGTAGGCCATGTCTCCTACCATTATGTTACTCCCTGTGGACACATTCCACAATGACAGGATGTTAGTTATCTTGCAGGTGTCTGACATACACTTCCAATAACTCATCATGGTCACCACTGTGATACCGTGCTTTTAACAACAACAATACATGCACATGTACAGCATGCATTCTGGGTAGGTGTGTTAGATGTGTGCATGGAATATACCGTAGCCATTACATGCCTGGTGTATTGGGAAGCATCAACATAAAACATACTCACCGGCTGCAGGCTGCTGCCTTGGTGGTATAACGGAGGGAACTACATAAGAGAGTGAGAGATGTGAATTCAGTGGCCACACCTGTGGCATTGCTACAGGGTGGGTGCAGCATTACAGTACATCAACAGTACATGTCCACAATACTACCACGTATGCACATCTGTTTATCACTACTATGCAGCAACAAACTATATCTATGACATGCCAGATATGCATGTTCTACCTGTACAGATGAGGATGCATATGCAACAGTGGTCTACTGATGTGCCCTGTGGCCTTACCTGCACACTCCTCAGCCGGTGTGTGGGTAGCACCCACCTCCACAATGGTGTCAGGCAGTTGTTGGCTATGTGGATGAGCATGTGCCATGAGGCTGGTGAGAAGCTCCTCAACACATGTCGAGGAGATGGATGGCATGGCCCCCCCTGTTGTGAAGTGATCCCACCAGACTACAAATGCACACCAATGGGCATTGTGAAGCGGGTCAGAACAATGATGCTGGACCTGCTCATAACTGCATTTGTGCAGTCCGACATCATTGACCCTGTGGACTAGATCGTTCCACAGGGCAGTCTGCTCCTGCTGCTCATGGGCGGCCTGGTCAAACAGGACAAGGTAGTGCTGGATTAGGTGGTTTATCACTATGTCATTCTCAGCAACTGAGTAAGCCAGGATCCATCCATGTGACATCTTGCCTGAAAGACATAAAGATGGAAACAGGTCTGAGCAGCTCATACAGCAAGGTTACCACAGTTCTTAATACACATCTCTGTCACCTCCCCACCATATCAGCAACAACAAACTGTACACACAACTCAATATGTATGGCTACAGCTTACCTACCTGTGGAACAGATATTGTATTGTACCACACTTTGTACTATGTGTTTGTAGCCATGTTCCCTGTGTGGACACTATCATTGCTGGCCTGTTACAGACTATTCACCTGCATGCCATTGTCAGGGCCACTATGTTTCCATATGTGCCTGTGGTATGCTTGCTATGTGATTGCTGCACATCTGACATTCTGTGTTACTGGGGATCTCTATGCATGCTGTTGGACATGTTCTGGGATTGTGTAGGCTATTACTACCCACATATGTTCTATAACACTGACACAATAGCATGTTTAGGGAATATTTGCCAGCAGAACCACCACTCCAAACTCATCTGCCCATGTTACCAGGTCACATCACACATGTTACCAGGTCACATCACACATGGGACCCACCCTGGGGCCTCCTCATGTAATGGTCCAGCACTACCTTCAGGTGGAACCAACTCAGGGGATGTTGCCACCCCTGGGGGCATACACAGACATGATTTTGTCCCCTGAGGTCAGGTCCAGGGTCTGCTCCATAGCGGGCTCCACAGACACATGTAAGATGTGCTACATCACCTTGATGCACCCAGTACACATTCACAGGGTCCACATGCTCCTCCTGCTCAGCCTCCAGGCCAGGCACCTTCAGGACGTGGACTGCTGTTGTGAGTAGCAGTGGGTGGTAGGCTTGTTCCCATTGTGTCCATATTGGGGCCCATGGGGTTTCCACATCACAGACCATACACACCATCCAGGGTATTTACCCACCACATGTGTCACATGCCACCACTGTAGGCTGTCCTCTATATTTACCAACCTGGACCACCTCCACAAATATACCTGCCATACTTCCCCATATTCCCATTCCCTACTTTACAGACGAGGGCAATGTGGTCCAAACAAGGGGATCACATGTGACATACCCATCCATGTTGACACACAGACAGCTGTATATATCTGTGTGTATTGGTATGTGTGCTGTTCCCTCGCATATAGCATGCAGCACTGTGGTGGTAATATAAGGGACATGTATTTACATACATATATGTTTGTGTGTGTTTGTATATATGTAGACATGTGCATATAGGTATATATCTATATATGTGTAGACATATATGATATTGTATATATGTGTTTATATGGGATCGGTACTGATCCCCTTAGGAACTTTTCACCAAAGCACAAATAGCCAGGCATACTTTAGTTCTGCTGTGGTGACCCCTGCATAAAAATAGATTTATTGTTTTTTTTTTTGTTTTTTTTAACGCACTTTAACAAAAGCGCTTTTTCGGTGAAAGCGTTTTAGTTAAAGCGTGTTCAGTGATTGTGGATTCGGACTTTTGAACTTTCATTCAATAGTCCTAGATCCGTTTGTATATATATATATATATATATATATATATATATATATATATATATATATATATATGTGTGTATGTCTACATACATCTGTATATCTGTGGACATATATATATATATATATATATATATATATATATATATATATATATATATATATATATATATATACATATACATACCTATATATGGGGTAAATTCAGACATCAGGTCCACAATCTCACAACACCTTCCTGCACAGCTGCACTGTTCAACCTTGCTACAACGCAGACAGGTGCCACATATCGACACAGCCTAACATTAGGGGGACATATGTAGGGACAGATTGCAGGTAACCCTATTACACACCTATGGTATTCCAGCATGCTACAATACAGGTTAACCTGAGTATCTTGAAAGTGGTGGGCTGTGGATCCCAAGTGTCCATTATTATGGCATTACTTCCACCCCAGATATTGGCCACAGTAATATACATGATTCCCATTACACAACACACACTATGATGGCTTATATGTTATCAGTCAGTGCTGCTCTGCACAGTTGACAGGTATGGCCCACTATCCACAGGGACAGACTCTGTTGTCCTTAGCAGTTGTTCAGCTGAACATCATTACAACAACACCTGATGGCACATATAAATCATTCCACATCATCTATCCCATTATTATGGACAGAGTACTACAGTCAATTACATGCATATATACTTCACATGCCTGTTGTGGGAATAATGTCTCTTCAGGATAGTTTGCTGGATGGATTTTTTTTTTTTTATTATTTTTGTTGTGTGTTTTTGTTTTTTTTTTCCTTTCACTCTCTCTCTCTCTCTATCTCGGTCTCTCTCCAGTAAATAGATTGAGCTGTTTTGCATAGATTTCAGCATGGCTTTTGCAGGTGATGCACATGATCCTCTGCACCAGTGTCCTCCACTTGCTACCTGCATGCAGCATGCTGTGTAGTACTTCCAATTACCACTGTCATGGCAACCCACTACTATAAATCCCTACATCATGTGGGCATAGTCCCCTTACTTTTCCTTTATGGGGGACATCCTTCCTGTGTGTGGGCAGCAGTGTTACAGACAGCAGGTAGCAATACCTCGTACAAGAGAACTTGCACACTCAGGCCCGCTACATATTTGTATGAGTTTCCAGAACTGCAGACAGAATGTGAGTAGTGTTTCTTGTATGCATTGTATAACACCAGTGTTACAGGGTTTGTATGTACATACTAGTTTAACATGAATTGCAGTTTGTCTGCATAGCTCTCAACTGTTGGCCTATACACATGATGGCCAGAGGTGTGCCTATTATGTTTTGTCTGTCCACCATACAATTCTTGTGTCAGATATATCACTGGCAGTGTGTGTGTTGAATCCTATCATACTTGGCTACATCCATTTCTGTTTCTAAATTCATATTCCTGACTAAGGGTATGTTGCAGACTATCCTGTAACACCAGCGACTTGCTTAATGTATGACAGTATTTCACATATGGGCCTGTGTTCCAGCCTCTGTTCTCCACCTACATACCAGACTTTGTCCATATGACATGCTGTCAGGGGTTGTTATGTAGTGGGCTGTGAGTATGTCATGCTGTCATTCCTACCATCAGTCCACTGCTGTTGTGGCCCCCACACATATTGTGGGGTTAGGTCCATATATGTGTGTGGGCTTCATCTACACAATACATGTGTGCCCTTATGCACTCCAGAGGCTGGTGTATGTAACAGTGGTATATGGCCCTGTATGTCAGTCTATGGGGGGATGCACCATAACTAACCTAGGCTGTTACAGCATGTGGGGGTATCAGGGGTAAGCTGCCTTAAGGTGTCTGGATGTACATTACCATACAATTCACCTTGAGTAAATGCAGGCCTACTGCTTCCTGCCACACAGACTGTTCTGTTTGTCAGTGTGATTGTGATGGTGTCAATTATGCCTTGTTATGTAACAGATACATCCCATTGTGTCAACTGAGGTCTTTACCCCGTAGGGATTGTGTACAGAGTGTAGATAGAGGCTGCTGAACTATACATCTCCATTACTTACTGTTGATTGATTGTTATCCTGTGGCCCAGTCTGTCTTTACTATTTACTACTTGAAGGCCTCAGCCTGGGCAACAACATATGTAAACCTTTCCTGAATACTGTATTAATATAACTGTTTCACAGTTGCATTATTCTGTTTATATGTATGTCATAGTCTAAACAGCTATATGACATGGCATATACAACTGTAATAGTACACAAATAAAGCTTTTGCATGTATGCAAACCTGTGTGTGGTGTTATATCCTTTGACCTCTCTGTAGGTATATGTTGCAGGCAACAATTGTCATTTGTATGGGTGGCTCATACAGTGTCCATTTGGTAAGGTGGCAACTGTAGGCATAGTGGCTGTTCCGTATTGTGTGCACCTTCTACATATGTATCTTACTATACATATCTCCGTGTGTGTATGTGTAGTTACGTATATATCTATATGCATATATTTTATATATATATGCTTCCACATTGTACATTCCCTATGATAGCCAGACTGCACTGCATGATATGTTACTGATACCAGCCTGACATCATACAGGTGGGATGGAGTACTGTTAGCATCTTGTGCCCATGTTGTGTCAGGTCTTGGTTAGGGGATTTGCAACAGTTGTTATTGTATTTCAGAGCAGACGTGTTTGGCTGTGGGAGGCGGATATCTATACAAACAAAACGTATGTTGTTTGGGCCCCTCATCCCCATTAATGGTGCATGTGGACATACATGTTTTTGTTATGTTCTCTTTTCTATCTATAGATATATGTCTGTATATGCCTATATCTATAGCTATCTTTCTATATCTATATATATCTATATATCTATATAGCTATATATATATATATATATATATATATATATAGATATATATATATATAATATATCTATCTATATATATATATATATATATATATATATATATATATATATATATATATATATATATATATATATATATATATATATATATATATATATATATATATATATATATATATATATATATATATATATATATATATATATATATATATATATATATATATATATATATATATATATATATATATATATATATATATATATATATATATATATATATATATATATATATATATATATATATACATATATATATACACACATATAGATGTAGACATATATATATAGATGTATGCATATATATATATATATATATATATATATATATATATATATATATATATATATATATATATATATATATATATATATATATATATATATATATATATATATATATATATATATATATATATATATATATATATATATATATATATATATGTTATATATATTTAGATGTAGATGTCTATATACATACACACATACATCTACATGTTTAAATACATTTCCTGTACTGTTGAATGACTGGGTTGGATGGTATGTTTGTGAAAACATCAGGGTTATGTATATCTGACATGCCTTAGTGGCAAATCACTTTGGCTATGGTGTGCAGGTTCCTGGGTTTGAGCCTTGCAAAGGCTGTTTCTTTTGTTGCTGAGCAGAACAAGGGCTGTAGGATACATAGTGATTAAGGCACTTTTAAGCAGTTGTAAGTGGGTTTGCACGGCTTTGCATGTAGGTAAGCACTTCTAACGTCCGGTTACAGTTTCTTATATTGATTTAGCTTCTCAGTTGCTTAACCTGTGTAGGCATTGCTTACCCCTTTGCAAAAAAGCTTAAACCTGCTTACTGCTGCCTAAAAGTGCTTACTCCCGCTTCCCCCATGCTAATTTCTTTAAAAAAAAGGAAAAAAGGGTTGATAGAAAAGTGGTGAAAAAGGGGCACAAAGAGGGAAAGACAGTAGGGAAAATAGCTAGGGATGTGCAGGAAAGGTGTAGGGAAGGTCCATAGCTGCCCATTTCTTCTACAGCAACAGCTGTGCATATACAGTGAATTTGGAGGTAGATTTGGACACTCAAACCCCTGAGAAATGGGTGAGGACAACAGTGATATGGTGTGATGCCAATTAGACCAGATTACATGTGTCCAATGGACATGTGTGCAAAATGGACAAGCTATGTATCGGGCAAGATTTAGGGGGGGGAACAGATTTCACTTTTTTTTTTTCAGGTGAGAGTGGGATGTTGGGGAGGGATAGTAGGTATATTTGGGGAGGTAGGTTGGGTAGATTAACATACAAGACAAACAAGATGTATACAGGGGCAGTATATGACACATGTGGGGATAAACACCTTGATGGGGAGGGGTGTTGGGAAATTGGAAGCCCATGAGCCCCTAGTGGAAACAGTGGGACTGAGGTCCCCAATCATGGGCAGTCACCACTGCACCTTCACAGCCCCGAAGGTGGCTGTGTTGGGGACTGAGTCGGAGAGCCAGGCCGACCCTCTAGTCGTGACACGTGGCCCTTGAGATGGTGTAGCAGATCTCCAAACTGCTGATTGAGTTCACAATTCACCATGACCCGGACCTGGCGAAGGGTGACAGATTCCTGTCCATGCCCGCTCCCAGGGGGGCGAGCCCCATCCCCTGAGGCAGTTTCACCCGAAGGTGGAGCAGGACCAATGGATGAGGAGGTCCCAGGTTGGGCCCCAGATGTGCTGGTGCCCGTTGCCATGGCCAGCTGAGGTGGGACAGGTGGGTCCGCTGGAACCCGCATTCCCATACGTGCTATGGTGTTTATGTTTTATCAACATATGTGGGTTAGTAATAGTCAACACCTTCCAGGATTAGGTAAAACAGCATGCATAGATATTCCCATTAACCCAGACACCAGTTATGCAACAGTTGTATAGCAAACAGAACACATGTATATATAGATTCATAGGTTGGTACTAGGCTATCGGCCGTTGGGCCTATACAAGCCTAGCCATAACAATTCCTGGCTATTTCTTCCCACAATATTTACTTCCCTGGATCCCTGTCTAGCAGGGAGATTGATGTGATCCCTGGGGCAAATTTCCAATCTCCCATCCAATCATCAAGGTTCCTTTTGAAGAGGGCCAAAGAGGCGCTCTGCTTGACATGTATGAGCAGTTTATTCCAGAGTCTGGGGAGTCTCTTGGTCAGGAACCTATCCCTCCAGCATGTTTTGTTCATTGTGATGATGTGGTTTAGATCTCTGGAGTGTGTGTCTCTGAGGGACTGGGATTTCTTTAACTGTAGCATGTCCAAAAGCTCTGGGTTTGTATGTTAAGCAGAGATCGCCTCTGAGTAGATGATATGCGACAGAGTATAGGTGGAGTTTTTTTAGATGGTCAGTATAGTGCATCTGCTTTAGGCCTGTGATTCTTTTGGTGAGGTATTTCTTCAGCTTTTCCAGTTGTTGCAGATGTCTTGAGAGGTACATACCAAACGGGGCATTGTATTTTATAATGGATCTAATGAGGGATAAGTACATTGAGACAATGACCTCCTTTTTTCTGGATGAAAAGCCCTTTGTGCCACATAGAAGGATTTCCTAACTGTTGTGGCAATGTGGTTATCGAAGGTGAGACCACTGTCCACCTGTGTCCCTAAGTCTGGACCTGGGACCACAGTGGTAATTACAACAGCATGCAGATACATTGATGGCACCATGCCACCAATGTTGGAGAATTCCAACATAGCACATGCATAGAAACAGATTTAAACAATTATCAAACAATAGGACATATGTCCCAACATTACAGTGAAGTCATCACTTACAAATTGAGTTGGGTATTTAGTTTATTGTTGCAGATATGGTGGAGGGGTGACATAGATGTCAATTAATAACTAGTGTATTCCTGTAGTTCATATTAATTTCCTAGTCAGTCCTGTTATCTGTACCTTACAAGTATTACTACACTACCCTATTGCCTTAGTTTGGACAGTGATATGGTTGTCAACAACTATATACATGAACTGTTTTTACTTGCAGTATACACCTCTTATTTGGTATACCTGTGGACAAATTGTTTGTTAACACTAACTAACTGTTTCTACACATATTCCCAGATTCCAGGCTGATGTTATGCACATACCTGTCCATCTCTTTTTGCACAGACTCTGGCCATGTCTTGACCACATGCAGGTGAACCGGGACATATGTACACTATTGCCCTCTTCAACCTTTAGTGACTTACAACACTCTTATACTGGATTTCCTAGACAGTTATATTATGTAGCACAGTGTGGGTGACAGTGATGAGTGATACCTTATTAGTCAGAGCAACTGCAACACTCACAATGCCATACAATACCAGAGTAAACAGCACCAGAACAGGGTATCAGTCTTTTATTTCTAGGCACAGTGTTCATATCAGATGGACCTGTGGGAGCAATGTTTGTTAGCACTACCTGAATGTTGCCACACAAATTACCAGAATCCACATTAGTATTATGCACATACATCTCACTCTGTTACTGTACACACTCTGGTCACAACTTGACAACATGGGGGTGTAGATGGGACGTACTTGGCTTATTACTCTCATAACATTTTGGGGAGTTGCTAGTGTGACAGGTTTGTTCTTATAGATGTGTGACAATCAATTGTATTTCCTGTTTGCTGCCTAAACATCTGGGATCATCCCACTGATTTCCCAGGAGGTCAGGGTGACAGGCAGCAGATATGGGCCACTATACTGGACATTCTGGACATATCTGTACAGTTGTGCGATATGATTCTGTATGCAGCCTACTTCCACTCCCAGGATTCAGACCATGGCTGTGTCTGCTAACACTAAAATACTGTGCATCACAGTTGTGTGTGCTATATAGATATTGCTGTATATATCTTATCTTATTTCTGTGTATAATTCTAATGTGGTTTTACATTCTGACCTTGTATTAATCACTCTTCATAGTTTCATAGTTTCATAGTATAGTACTAGGCTATCTGCCCTAGGGCATTTATAAGCCTAGCCATAGTGTACGTGGCTTTCGCCACCCCATGTAATGATACAAAAGTATACAAAATAAATTTAGTTTATTGTGCCTCTGTCTAGTAGTGACACAGAGATGACCCCCCGGGGTAAACCTACGATCACTCATCCACTCGTCAAGATTTCTCTTGAAGAGAGTCAGTGAGGGGTTCTGCCTAACATGGACTGGGATCCTTTTCCAGAGTGCGGGAAGCCTCTGGGTTATGAATCTGTCCCTCCAGCATGTCCTATTCATATTTGTGCTGAGGTTTAGATCTTTAGCTCTCGTGGCTCTGATGGATTTGGATTTTTTGAGGTGGAGCATGTCCATTAATTCCGGATTGGACATTGGCCTTGTACTTCAGGCACAGATCACCTCTGAACGTCGAGAGAAAGCTAGCAAGTAAGGCAGGTGCCAGGCAAGCAAGCTCGGTTGAACAAAAGAAAAAACGCCAGCACCAAGGAGGATCCAAATAATTTTAATTTGAAAACTGAAACTAGACCAGTTTCAGCACAAGGCTTTCTTCAGTAGACTTGCTACTGAAGAAAGCCTTGTGCTGAAACTGGTCTAGTTTCAGTTTTCAAATTAAAATTATTTGGATCCTCCTTGGTGCTGGCGTTTTTTCTTTTGTTCAACAGATCACCTCTGAGCAGGCGGTATGCTACTGAATAGAGCTGGAGCTTCTTTTGTCTGGCAGCATATGACATATGTTGGAGACCCTTGATCCTCTTGGTGAGGTACTTTTGGGGTCTCTCCAGCTGCTGCAGGTGCCGGGTGAGGTACATACCAAATGGGGCATTGTACTCAATCATAGGCCTGATAAGGGAGGAATATAGGGGTACAATGACATCCTTTGATCTGGATGTGAATCCCTTCGTGATAAGGTGGGCAAGGTAGAAGGTCTTTCTAACCACTTTGGCGACGTGGGTGTCAAATGAGAGGTCACTGTCAACTTGGGTCCCCAGGTCTCTGATTACTTTTTCCGTACTTAATGGATTACCACCTATGTGGTAATTTGTGGGTACTTTGTTTTTCCCAAAGGGGATGACTATAGTTTAAGGTCATGACTCTGGCACCAGTTGTCTGTTTCTGTAAGGCCCTTCTGAAGGATGCATGTGTCAGCTGGTGTATCGACTATGGCACCTAGTTTGCAGTCATCTGCAAACTTTGTCAGCCACAACCCCCCTATGTTTGCCTGCACATCTGAGAAATAAATGACGAACAAGAGGGGTCCCAAGACAGAGCCCTGTGGGACTCCACTTGTGACTGGCTTAGAATCTGACATAGCTCCAGCTATTCTGACCTTGTGGGTTCTGTCCTTCAGCCAGTTTGCAACTCATCTTGTGACATGCGGGTTTACATTTAAGCTGTTGAGCTTGTCTATGATGCCTGAGTGGGGTATTGTGTCGAAGGCTTTTGCCAGGTCCAGGTAGGCTGTATGAACTGCTTTGCCCTCATCGATGGCTCTAGTGACTGTTTCAAAAAAGTCCACCAGGTTCAAAAGGCAGGATCTGCCTTTTACAAAGCCAAACTGGGTAGCGTCAATTGTCTGTAGGTCCCCAATGTCTTTGCTTATGAGTTCCATAATGATCCTTTCCATAACTTTGCAGACCAGGCTGGTTAAGCTTATGGGGCGGTAGTTTCCAGGGTCTGTAGAGGTGCCTCCTTTGTGGAGTGGGACCACTGTTGCTGTACGCCAGTGATCAGGTACATATCCTGTAGTAAGGCTAAGATTAAACAGCATTCTTATGTGTGGGTTTAGCTCCTCTAGGAGTTCACATAGCACGCAACCCAGGACACCATCAGGTCCCATTGATGCTGTATTTTTAGCTTTGCTGAGAGCAGCTCTCACCTGGACATCTGAGATGTCAGGGAGGTTGCATTCAGCTGGGATAAATATTTCATCTTTTGGGGGTGAGGGAGGGGAGAAATTTGCACTGAACCTGTCTGCCAGTATGTTGGCAATATCTGTGGGTTCAGTGTATTTCTTGCCATTATGAACTAACTCTGAGCATATCTGAGGGTTTCCGCCCAGGTTTCTAACATAGCTGAAGAAGGCCTTGTGGTTATCTTTAGTGTCCTTAGCGATTTTTCTCTCAAAGTTGGCCTTGGATGATTTTATGAGTGAACGTAGTTTTTTGCTAGTGCTGATAAGAGATGCCTTCCCTTTATGGGATTTTGCTCTGTCTTGCAGTAGCTTCCTTCTCTTGTTATAAAGTTTGTTTATGGCTGAGGTCCACCAGATAGGACGCCTGCCTTTGGTGGAAAGGGTCTTGGTTTTATTTTGGATTGCATGATCCATGCATTCTTGGAGATGTCCGTAGAAAGCATTTGTGAAGGATTCAGCAGTGTGGGATGTGGTTTCCACTGGCCCAGAGGGCTTTAAGAATACCATTTCAGTCTTAAGGAGTGTAAAGTCAGCTTTTGAGAAGTTTCTCACTGTGGACTTTTGTGCTGGGGGTGGAGGTGGGATATGAATATCTAGGGTCATTAGTTTGTGGTCTAATCTCACTAGTGAGGGGTATACTTCTGGTGTTGAGCATTTTGTCCCCATGTTAGTGATGATCAGGTCAAGTATATTATCTCCCCTTGTGGGGGAGGCGACTAGTTGTTCCATCACATTTGAGTTGATGAATTCCAGGAACCTTTGGGCTAGGGTGTTAGGGCTTGAATAATGCACCCAGTCTATGTTTGGGTAGTTGAAGTCTCCCAATATGATGGTATTTGGTGAGACATTCATATCCTCCAGTGTCTTCAGGAAGGCTGAATGGAGTTCCTGAGATTGAGAGGGTGGTCTGTAGCATGCTACAAGTTGTATAGCAGTTTTGCCTATGGTTAGTTGCACATGGATGGTCTCCGATGCTTCGTGCATTGCCACTAACCTGGAGGTGTGGGTATCTTTAATGAATATGGACACTCCCCCTCCCTTTGTGGTTCGGCCCAAGTTTTGGGGCCGAAAAGCATGATACGAGTTATAACCTGCTAGGGCTGGGGTGCACTCAGGAGCCTTGAACCAGGTTTCAGTTACTGCACAGACATCGATGCTCTCCATACTGAGGAGTGCTTCGAGAGCCTGCATCTTGAGATTTAGACTTCTGGCGTTGAGCAGCATTACCCTTAGTTTTTTTCCTTTTTTGTTTTCTAAGGTGGTGGGTTTGTCTTTTGAGCCTTGCCTAAAAAAGGCACTATGGAGGAGGCAAGAGCCTTAGCCAATATCCGGAAGCCCAGTGGTGACAGGTGCAAGCCGTCCCTTGCGAAGCAGTGTGGCTTGTCCAGCATGTCATCCCAAGCAGACAGACATTGGATCCCCCTAGAATGACACCAGTAATTGAGCCAACTATTAAAGCTGATCATCTTGTCTTTGTATTGTGGCATCATTCTTGGTGAGGGCAAGATGCTGCTCAGGGTCAGGGTCATACCGGCCTGGGCTACATAATCAGAGAGCTCCTCTATGTCTCTTTTCATGTAGTCCAAGGAGGTACATCTCAGGTCATTCACGCCGGCATGGACAATGACGGAGTCATATTTGTACTTGCTTTGGAGTGACCTGGGTGCTTGTGTTATGTGGGGAATCCTAGCACCCGACAGGCAGCTCACCATTACCCTCTCCCTGTTCAGCCTGGTAAGTGGAACATCAGTGTGTCTGACTATAGAGTCACCTATTACTAGTGTATCAGGCATGGTGTTTTGCCTTAAGGGCTGTGATTGTTTGGCACACTGACTTAGTGAACTATGTGTTGCATGTGCTGTGTTTTGAGGTGGTGGTTTCTTGAATGTCTGCTTTGGGAGCCTCTGTTGTTTTGGTAAGTTTTTTATTAGAGCCTCTGAGTATGTCTTTGTGTTTTTATGTGTTTGGTTTACAGTTGTGGTTGGTTTATGTGAGACTGGGTTTGTTGTGTGTGTGGTTACCTTCTCCTCATGTCTGGTCTTGCTAGTCCTGAGTTGAGAGATTTCAGCCTCCAGTTTGGCTATATAGTTGCATCTCTCACATGTTTTTGTGTTTGTTGGGAGGAGGAGAGGGTTGTCTGTGTACATGAGACAATTGTAACATTGTCTCAGGATTCCCAGATTAACCAGCTGAACTGGAGAGGACGTCTGTAATGTACCACTCGATATGCCAGAATAGTATAAGGGAATGATGTGAAACTGGGTCAGAGAGGACTTTGAAGGGAAGTGGGTATTAACACGGGTTGTAGGTGGATGTAGTGCTTACTTTAGTTTAAGGGTGCTTCACTTGAAAGAAAGGTTTTAGGAGCAAATGCTAGGCTTATAATATAGCGAATAGACTGATTTTGTTGAAAGTAGAGCTTTCTTAAGGGAAAAACTGAAGTGCAGGCTTGGCGGAGCCAGGAATAGTTTAAGTCTGTTTAATGGGTGCTGCACTATGCCTACAATCGCACAAAGCCGCGCAAACGCGGATTTTAAACAGGGAACTTCAAAAGAGCTAGAAATGGTCCAAAACGACCAACTACTACAAGCTCTTGTGCTGAGGTCACTCCTTCAGGGACAGATAGGCTGCTCAAAGCTCCCCACTCCCACTGGTGAGCTAAGAAACTTCCTTCTATCCAAATAAGGCAATGGACAACACAGGAACTACACCACAGTCCAGAATACAGCAAAGCCTGTATACTGGTCTAAACTAGTCGAGAAAAGGTGGGAAAACAAGGATTTTTTTTTTGTTTTTTTTGTTTTTTGAGTTAGAAAGTACACAGAAATGCAGGAAACAGTAATAAATCAATTACACAGGCTAGCGCACTTGTGTGGGCAGCCTCAACAGTTAAATTTAACAAACAAACTTTCGACCAACTGTAACTTAAGTGCAGATAATGTACAATGCAAAAAACAGGTAATAAAGCAGTTTAAACTTGTTCAAAGTAAGAAAAAGAAGGTTGCTTAGGTAAAACAGCAAAAAAAATACTTAGATCAGGAAAGTAGTCAATTTTCTCAGTTTTCTGCTGCTAGCACCACTCTGCAGGACCATGAGGAGCAGTTTCTGAGTAGTATAGCCAGAGAAAAATGCTCAGAGACGGATTTTAAACAGGGAACTTCAAAAGAGCTAGAAATGGTCCAAAACAACCAATTACTACAAGCTCTTGTGCTGAGGTCACTCCTTCAGGGACAGATAGGCTGCTCAAGGCTCCCCACTCCCACTGGTGAGCAAAGAAACTTCCTTCTATCCAAATAAGGCAATGGACAACACAGGAACTACACCACAGTCCAGAATACAGCAAAGCCTGTATACTGGTCTAAACTAGTTGAGAAAAGGCGGGAAAACAAGGATATTTTTTTGTTTTTTTTTTTTTTTGAGTTAGAAAGTACACAGAAATGCAGGAAACAGTAATAAATCAATTACACAGGCTAGCACACTTGTGTGGGCAGCCTCAACAGTTAAATTTAACAAACAAACTTTCAACCAACTGTAACTTAAGTGCAGATAATGTACAATGCAAAAAATAGGTAATAAAGCAGTTTAAACTTGTTCAAAGTAAGAAAAAGAAGGTCACTTAGGTAAAACAGCAAAAAAATACTTAGATCAGGAAAGTAGTCGCTTTTCTCAGTTCTCTGCTGCTAGCACCACTCTGCAGGACCTCGAGGAGCTGTTTCTGAGTAGTATAGCCAGAAATAAATGCTCAGAGGCGGATTTTAAACAGGGAACTTCAAAAGAGCTAGAAATGGTCCAAAACGACCAATTACTACAAGCTCTTGTGCTGAGGTCACTCCTTCAGGGACAGATAAGCTGCTCAAGGCTCCCCACTCCCACTGGTGAGCAAAGAAACTTCCTTCTATCCAAGTAAAGCAATGGACAACACAGGAACTACACCACAGTCTAGAATACAGCAAAGCCTGTATACTGGTTTAAACTAGTCGAGAAAAGGCGGGAAAACAAGGATATTTTTTGGGGGTTTTTTGTTTTTTGAGTTAGAAAGTATACAGAAATGCAGGAAACAGTAATAAATCAATTACACAGGCTAGCGCACTTTAGTGGGCAGCCTCAACAGTTAAATTTAACAAACAAACTTTTGACCAACTGTAACTTAAGTGCAGATAATGTACAATGCAAAAAAAACAGGTAATAAAGCAGTTTAAACTTGTTCAAAGTAAGAAAAAGAAGGTCGCTTAGGTAAAACAGCAAAAAAATACTTAGATCAGGAAAGTAGTCGCTTTTCTCAGTTCTCTGCTGCTAGCACCACTCTGTAGGACCACGAGGAGCTGTTTCTGAGTAGTATAGCCAGAAAAAATGCTCAGAGGCGGATTTTAAACAGGGAACTTCAAAAGAGCTAGAAATGGCCCAAAACGACCAATTACTACAAGCTCTTGTGCTGAGGTCACTCCTTCAGGGACAGATAGGCTGCTCAAGGCTCCCCACTCCCACTGGTGAGCAAAGAAACTTCCTTCTATCCAAGTAAGGCAATGGACAACACAGGAACTACACCACAGTCCAGAACACAGCAAAGCCTGTATACTGGTCTAAACTTGTCGAGAAAAGGCAGGAAAACAAGGATTTTTTTTTTTGTTTTTTTTTTTTTGTTTTTTGAGTTAGAAAGTACACAGAAATGCAGGAAACAGTAATAAATCAATTACACAGGCTAGCGCACTTTAGTGAGCAGCCTCAACAGTTAAATTTAACAAACAATCTTTCGACTAACTGTAACTTAAGTGCAGATAATGTCCTTATACAGGATTTCCTAGACAGTTATATTATGTAGCAGAGTGTGGGTGACAGTGATGAATAATACCTTATTATTCAGAGCAACTGCAACAATAACAATGCCATACAATACCAAAGTAAACAGTACCAGTACAGGGTATCAATCTTTTATTTCTGGGCACAGTGTTTATATCTAACGGACCTGTGGGAGCAATGTTTTTTAGCACTACCTAAATGTTGCCACACAAAGTACCAGATTTCACATTAGTATTATGCACTTACATCTCACTCTGTTACTGTACACACTCTGGTCACAACTTGACAATATGGTGGTGTAGATGGGACATACTTGGATTATTACTCTCACAACAGTTTGGGGAGTTGCTAGAGTGGCAGGTTTGTTCTTACAGATGTGTGACAATCAGTTGTATTTCTTGTTTGTAGCCTATATGTCTGGGATAATCCCACTGATTTCCCAGGGGGACAGAGTGACAGGCAGCAGATATGGGCCAATTTATTGGGCATTCTGGACATATCTGTACAGTTGTGGGGTATGATTCTGTATGCAGACTACTGCCACTCCCAGGATTCGAACCATGGCTGTGTGTGCTAAACATACAACAGTTCACGTCTCAGTTGCGTGTGCTATTTGGATTTTGTTGTCTGTCATTTCACTGTTTTCTGTCTATGTCTCTCTCAGTTTTACTAAATGACCTCTGGGGATTACACAAGTCATATACAGACATTCCTACACATTTTATTTATGTTGCACAGTGTGGGTAACAGTGCTTAATACAACAGTTCTATTACATGATTGCAAATCTACATTACCATATGATACCTTAGTAAACACATGCAGTCCAGCAGTTAGACCTTTATTGTCAGGCTATTATGCTTTTATTTACATACAACCTATATGAGACTCTTCCTGCCATATTCTATGGTGTATGCAGTACTTGTCTTAAACAATGCAGGTTTTATACAGGCAATTAACTTACTAATACTTTTAGATTTATTTCCTATGACAGTACATGCAAGAGTATTACTAACCAGCCTCACGTTGCAACCTCTCCAAGTGACATCCATGGGCCTCCTGGTTCGCAGCCCACTCACTTGCTGCTGTGAAAGATATAAGTCTGTGCTCATGGTCTTTGACAAGGAGTCCTGCCATGACTCTGGACTCCTGGATGCCCCAGCACCGGGCCGAAAGTGCACACCCTCTCCCATTCCAGACATGGTGCCTGCGAGGGGTAGCTACAACCAGTTATGAGATGTATTCCCACCTGTTGAGTTTAAATAGCACCAATTTCCCAGATTTGCAGTGGTTGGAAGGTTTTGAAAAGGCTGAGCTATGGGCAAACCTGCTTACCTAAGGATGGCATTGTTTAAAGGGGTATACCAATGGTCAAATTGAGTTAACTGGCCTACACATTCCTTACACCTACTAAGCTGGCCTGTGAAATGCTTAGCATTGCTTAATATTTCATTTGCATTATATTTGCTTTTTGACATTGATTTATTATTCATTACATGTTATATATGTGTCTGGTATCCATGATTCATGTGTACATACACTGTATGGGGTCCTTGTGTTTATTAGGGAACTTCAACACTTTATTACAATTATACCTCACATCTGGGCTTACTGCAGTACTCCAGTTCACATATTTATGTTATGTAGTAGGTTATAGAACATAAGACTGTATATAGATTCCTTTCACGTTCAGTTTGATTTTACTATAGTGAGGATTTGTTTGGCAATACCTCAGTCTTATGCTCTGATGTGATGGCTTAGTGGTTAACTACTGTGACTGCAGTGTACAGGGTCCTGGGTTGAAGACCTGCAAAGGCTGTTTATTTTGTTGCTGGGAAGAACAGTCACTGTTGGATATGGAGTGATTAAGGCACTTTTAAGCAGGTTTGCGTGGGTTTGTGTGAGGGTAAGCAATGCTAACCTCTGGTTCAATATGCTTACAGGGAGTTAGCTTCAATATTGCTTAGCCTGTGTGTGCATTGCTTACCCCCATGCAAATGGACTTAAACCCACTTACTAGTGCTTACATATGCTTACTCCCACTTACTACTGCTTAATAGTGCTTACACTTGCTTACTAGTGCTTACTCCCGCTTACCACTACACTAATTTAGGCAGTAATGTCTAACGGTTCATTGGAAGGTGAGGGATTTGGAAGCTGTATGGAGTTTTCATTCATTACACATTTTACCTTCCATTTGTATCCCTGATTCCTGTGTACATATACTGTATGGGGCACATGTGATTATCTGTGTACTTTGCAACACTATGACACTGACACCTCACATCTGCATGCATGCAGTACTCCAGTTCACAAATATATGTTATTTAGTAGGTTATGCAACTAAAAATATTGGCCATTAAGTGATGTGACATGGAAAATGGAATGTGCTGCAGTGGGACACAAACCGGGAATGACTGCTCGTAAGGCAAATGCTCTGCCCAATACACTATTGCTATACTGCTTCATTTGCATATATCTTGCTTTTTATCCTCTTCTGCCTATTAAGCTGCAGTAACCGTAGCTACGTGATGGGAAAACCCACACACCTATGGTTAAATTTAATCTATTTCATAAAAAAATAAAGTATCTTTATATTTTTTGTGTTAACTATTGCTCTTGTACAGGTGGGGGGATGTTGCTGGAGGTACGTGTATACCTATGAGCAGTCTCACTCATTGTTTTAGTTCTTTCTGCTGTTCTTCATTGCAGGGGCATGTATATTCTGAGAGCTCTGCTCTCAGACACGCCCCCTGCACTCTTACATGTTCCATGTAAGATTAGGAGCTCAGGCAGTGCGCCTTCATTAATAAGCATGGCGCGCTGCCGTCCTGCTCCTAAACAGCTGCTTCCCTGCAGGACTAAGATAGTCCTACATGGAAGAATAGTAAATCCGGGGGACTGTGTTTATCATGACTTATAAAATTCATTTTAAGAACAAGAACCTAAAGAATACTACCACTATACAAATAGCTTGGGCTGAAGAGTTTGTCATTTATTCCTCTTTCATAACCCCTATTGTTCAATAGATAGGAACATTTGTTTGAAATGTGAGGACATAATTTGATTCTGTCAAAAGACTTAAGCTCCACCCATTGGACGTTACAGCACAAACTTCCTGAGCTCCATTGGAGTGAATGAGTTAAGCAGTGTTAAAACCAGTTTAGTGAGTTTGTGCACTGCTTAGCGGAGCTTAACCTTTTCAAAATGATCCAATGACAGCAAAGGGTGGGAATATCACACTATTTAAATGGCACAGGTGGGAATACAGCCATAATCTCTTATAGTTCATCTGTGCAGATACAATGGCTGGTGTAGGAGAGGGAGTGCACTTTCGGATGCAACGCTGGAGTATGCTGGAGTCTAGGGTCATGGCTGGACTCCTAGTAAAAAACCATGAGGAGAGACTGTGACAGGGCCAGTACCATGGCTCCCAATACAAAGTGGAGACCTGGGACTGTCTCGCATTTGACCTCACCATTGCTACTGGCATCCCCCGAAGTGGTGAGCAGGTACGGCACCATTATGTTGACCTAAGGCGTAGGAAGGGGGGGGTGCTCTTGGACCAGTGGATCCAAGATGGACAGGTCCTGAATGCTCCAGTACTGTGTATGTATCACTATCAAGTAATTTGTAGCAAATACTAGCCTGAGAATGTGATAGACAGATGTGCATAATGTGTGTTTTTCTCACCTACAGCTGAAGCAGAGAGGACTATGAACATCGAAGCCCATGGTGACAGACTGCTGAGGCTGTGCTGACAGGCTGGAGAGTACAAATCTATTTTGCAGTATATTGTTCAAATAGCTAAGAAGGAGTACATTGCTTACTGCTAGTAGGTATACTGTTACTGTGTGAACTGAATAAATAAAAAAGTTTGACTGACTAACGTTGATGTACAATAAATGAAAAAGGTTTGACTGACTAATATTGATGTACAATAAAGACCCTTACAAAAACTGTTCTGTTTATTCTAGTATGTTGTTGCAGACATATTTACAGTGTATACAGGTTCTTCACAGCAACTATGGCTGTGACAGCATACATTAACTGAGGTTCATCTGTGAACAACCTGTTAAGAGAAACTGTTGATGGTGTAGCTGTAAAATGAGATATAAATTAAATGTGAAATATATACTGCACTAAGCTCTAAACCCTGAATAGTAATATGTAAAGTATCAAAGTGTGTTCCATGCATCTTTGCCTTGTTTTAGCCTGTCCTTTCCAGATTGTAGTAATCCAAAGGAGTAGTCCACAGTACAATAACTATCTGTCATGCATGCATCATAGGATTACAAGTTCAGACTGTCTAATCAAGAGACTATTAGGCAGAAACAAGTGAAACAAAAAAACAGCAGTTCCCAAGTAGATACTTGTGATGAGATATAGCTTAGTTGTTAATTTTGCACACCTAGACATGGTTCAAATCCAGGGAGTGGTACTAAGATGTGTGCAAACCTACACACAAGGAATCAGGAATAAATGTAAAAACAGTCAAGTAGTGTTAACAGATATGTTCCCCACAAGTTTTAGAGGTAAAGAAATGTTGCCAGTGGCTGTATCAATGGTATACTAATAAACTGTGTACAACTGTTAAATTGTCCCACTACATGCCTACAAATGACATCAGGCTAGGTACATACAATATGCACTCTTCCCAATTCATACCTCTCAACTGTACAGATATTCACTGAATGTCCAGATATTTGTCTCAGATTTTTGGTCCGTTTTACATAAAGTAGTGGTGCCATGGCAAATCATTGGAAAATCATTATAGACTGAAGTTAGAAAATATTGATAGACATATAAGTGTCAGACATCATATCCTTCAGAAAAGCCATGCAAATGCAAAACCTGTTATTTTATCAACTTTCTAAGTTTGTAAGAGCAATATCTAAAATTTGTTCATATTTATGGGCCTTTGTCCCACTCTTATGTATGGCTTTGTCCAGATGTCATGCTCTAAGAGGTTGAGAGGTATGTTCCCGATACATGCCTCTCAAGTGTCACGCTGTCATGGCTAGTGGTCACTGCTGCAATTAATCCTGGACACAGATAGGAAACAAGTTGATGTATGCCAGTAGCACACTCACAAAACAGCAGTTCAGAGTACCCCTCCTGTGCCAGATATGTAACCCTGACATGTAAGATTCCCATCTAGTCATGTACCAGAATTGTCGCAGCTTGCCTCATACCATTCCAGGCTGACAGTTTAATAGGTATACTTGTACTACAGAAGCTATGGGCCATAGGTAGATGTAAAGTGAGGGCAGATCCATAGAGTATTGAGCAGTACTGTTGTGGAAAATAGAAACATAAACAGTTGCTAATGGTCTTTTTGTCTCTCCCCCCACCCCTCATTTGCAGCAGTAATTTATTACTCATATACTACGGGTATGTTGTGCTCCAGCCCTAATGCTGGGACTTGTGGTATATTATTGTTAATATGTTTGATTGCTTGCATGTTAACATACCTTGTTCAAATACCATTGTTGGTGGCCTGTTGGCATCAATGTTACTGGCATGCTGTTATGATGCATACTGTTGCTCCATTTATGCATGTGTTCTGTTTGCTATGCAACTGTTTCAAATCTGTTTTATGGGGTTAATTGGAAAACCCACGCATGTGTTATAACTAATCTTGAAATGTGTTGTTCATGACTATCCAAGATATTTTTTTAAAACCTCAACACCATAGCACATTTGGAAACTCAGATCCAAGTGGATCTGTTGTCCCACCACATCTGACCATGGCACTGGGCCCCAGCACATCTGGGAACCAACTGGTCCTGCACCACCTTCGCGTGGAACCACTTCAGGGGGATGGGGCCCCTCCTCGGGAGTGGGCACGGACATGTGCCTGTCACCCACTGTCAGGTCCAGGGTTTGATGTGTAGCACCCTTTGATCTGAGGCTGGAGAGCAGCTGTGCCAGATTTAGGGCCACCTGGTGCACCTTGAGGGGCAGGCTGCCCTTCCTGTCCAGCCTCCAGTACAGCCACCTTTGGCGCTGTGAAGGTGTAGTGGTAACTGCCCATGAGTAGGGCTCTCAGTCCCACTGTAAACATATGGGGGCCCATGGGCTTAGGATTCCCAACCACCCTCCACATCAAACGTGTTTACTCCCCTCATGTGTCATATACCACCCCTGCCTGGTGTCGTCTTATGTTGTCTGTCTCCCTACCCAATCTACCTCCCCAGATGTACCTACAATCCTTCCCCAGCATCTCATTCTTACCTTAAAAGAAAAGTACATCTATTCCCACTAAAAAATACCGCCCCATACATAGCTGTCCATTTTGCACATGTGTCTACTGGACACATGTAATCCAGTGCAATTGGCTTGACAACACATTTCTGTTGTCCTCACCCCTCTCTCTGGGGTTTGAGTGTCCAAATTCACCACCAAATTCTGTACAAATGCACAGCTGTTGCTGTATAAAAAATGGACAGCTATTGACCTTCCTTAAACCCGTCCTGCACATCCCTAGCTACCTTTCATAATGTTTTTCCCTCTGCGTGCCCCTTTTTCACCACTTTCCTATCACCCCTTTTTCTTTTCTTTTAAAGACATTAACATGGGGTGTAAGCGGGAGTAAGGGGGAATAATCAAGTTTGAACAATGCTAAGTGAACCCAACACAAATTAAGCATCTATATGGTTAACCATGTGTTGGCATTGCTTAGCATCACACAAACCCATGCAAACCCACTTTAAGCCACTTAAAACTGCTTTAATCACTCTGTCTCCATCAGCCACTGTTCTGCCTAGCAACAAGATAATCAGTCCTGCCCAGTCTAAAACCCAGGACCCTGTACACCATAGTCACAGGAATCTACCACTACACCATTTGAGCTGTAGGGATTTTTGATGGTTTTTCAAACATATCATGCAGTAGAGTCATTCAACAGTAGGGACAAGATTTTGTAGAATCTGTCAGGTTTTGTATATATACATATAAACATGTATATATGTATGGAGATGCATATATATGGAAAAATATACAGATAATATAGATATATGCATATAACATATATATATATATATATATATATATATATATATATATTTATATATATATATATATATATATATATATATATATATATATATATATATATATATATATGCTAATAACATGTAGTGGAGTCATACCTCAGAACCATACCTCTCAACCTCTTAGTGCAAGAAATCTGGCCAAAGGCTGTCAAAATGGGGGGACAATGGGCCAAAACGAAGTACCTATTTTAAATATTGCTCTTATAAATGTAGAAATTTGCCAGAGTAAGGATGGGAGGTTGGCATAATGGTTAAGGTGGTTACCTTACAGACTTAAGGTGCAGGGTTTGATTCTCACATGGGGTAATTAGCTAGGCTTAAAATGGTCCACAAATCCTAGAACTAGCCTGTGCACCTGTGAAGTAACAGGGTTTGTTTTAGCATACATGTTCTGAAGGATGTGAGGTCTGAAGTTGAAATGTATGTCATCATTTGCTGACAGAAGTTCTCAGATCATCACAGTGATGTACCAGAGAAATAAAAATAATGAATCGGTGGAACAGACCAGAAATATGAGTAATAAACCTGGACATTGTGAAACAATCCAGACAGTCAAGAGGTATCCTCAGAACCCCTTAGTGCAATGAATCTGGACCAAGCCTGACAAAGTGGGGGGAGAAAGCCATGAAAATAGGGACATATCTGAAATACTGTTGTAGATAAGCTGACACAGTTGCTGCAGTAACACCCTCCTGTTTGTTCTAACATATATTAACTGAAATAGCACAAGTCCAACACTCAATTACTTCTCACTAGTTAGTAACTTAAATTCTCACATCATTCTACTGATGTGTCAGAAATAACCAACACTTATGGGGACCAGACAACAGTACATCCTACAAATATCTAGGCATAACATCACATTAGGGGGACTACACTGTGCTGCCAAGCATGTCACCAAGCACTGTCCAAACTACAGACAGACTGACACAACACTAACCCAAATCCGCTATGGGGAATTACACATGTATTTGCAAATATATCAGGCACTACAGGGATGTAACAGCACTGAAAAACAGACACCAGGATGAAAGTCCATACCCACTGTGAAGCCTGGGCCCTGGCCCAGCAATTAAGGAGCCTCAGACCTCACCACTAACACTGGAGAGGGTGTCTCATATATGAGGAAAGGATAATAAATACACACAGTAAAGAGCAATTTCCCTTAAGAGCACACAGAGATCACAGTCAGTCCGGGGTTGGTCGCTCCCTTGCTCTCCAGGTCCCCAGTAAGACTCCCCACTGGCACAGCTATAGGGTCCATATCTCAGCCTAGTGGGCAAGCTAAAACCTCTAGCACCCTTTCTGTCTAACCAGTGCTTCATGTCCCTGCCCAATTAGCTGACACACACAGTTTGAGAAGTGTTTATACAACCACACAGACACTCCTGAGGAAGGCTAGCTCAGGTTCTCCAGCTGTGCCCTCTTTTCCCAGAATATACGGTAGTATCACTTGCCACCACCCAGCTAAAATTTATCAGCTACTCAAAGGCCCTTAAAAGGGTGTCCAATTACAACTGTGCAATATTATTATCCAATTGATAGTTGTGACTAAATAGTCAAGGCTTATTAGAGTGACTTGGTACAGGATCCTTATCTACATGCAATGTACTCTTAGAGCTTAACTTATCTCTACACAAAACAGCCACAGTTGAAAGGTTTTAAAATATTTAATAATAAATAAAACCACAAGACAATACTTTCTACTACACAGTGCAAGTCAAGAGTTCAGAGACCACACAGAAATACTTAAAATAATTCAGTAGTACAGTTCTGACATCACAGAAAAATGCTTATTCTAATATTTCTAGTTCCTAGATATTTATAAAAGAAAACACAAGTCTAAGATAACTTACATATGAGCAAGACAGTGCTGTGAGTTGGATGGTCAGGACAAAAATGCTTAATGCCTTCTGATTCTCTCTGTTTAAATTGCTATTTTCAGTCCTGATTCCCAATACATCATTTCACACTTTCCTGGTGTTCCCAGGCTAACAGATACTACATAATTGTTATCTTGCACCTGCAGGAAACTACATCAATAAAAGACATTCCACATGTAAACTTTAGTAATTATTCCTTAAGTTAAAACATTAGGCAGGACGCCCTCCCTCAGGGGTCCACTCTCTGTATAGGAACCCTTTGTCCCAGTATACAGATCCCCCCTTTCATTGAGAATCAGGTGCCACCCTATCTACCTGCCTCAGGCCTTGCAATATAGGGTCTGAGAGCTGAGCCTATCTCAACTCTCTCCTTGTAACCCTTCCCAGCTCCCCTTCCACAGGAAGTCTGGCATCCTCTGACAGTGGTGCCTCACTGTCATCCTGGGTACTCCTACTCACCTCTACCTTTGCAGTTACTCTGTCCAAGGGACCATCAGTACCCCCAAGCAGCTGGGGCACACCTTCAGTTTCACTGCTACAGAGTAGCTCCCTCCCTGAAGTAACCACCTCACCAGTCCTGGCTGCAAGTATATAGTCTGTCTGGGTCTCCCCTTGGCTATCAGACCCACATGATTGTCTCCTAGCTTCACTGCATGTAACTGCATAAGCACATGGTACTGCCTCATCCAAATCCTTCCCTCTCAGGACATCTGCAGGATGGTAGTTTCGTACCCCTGCTGTCTCAAGACAACCTACTGTGGGTATTTTGTCTTAACAAGTTACTGGCTCCCTCACCTTTTGTTCCCCACCTTCTCTCCATGGACACCTGTATGCCACATGGCCCCACTGGCTGCATTCAAAACATTTAACCCTAGCTCTTGGACATGTACCTGAACTAATGGCTTCCCCTGCTACTGGCAGATTCTCTTGTGGTAGTCTGTGCTGCCCACCATGGGTTCCTTAAGACCCACGAGCAGTACTGGGGGTCACCTTCCTGTGCAGGGTTGCCCTGTTTGCCAGTTATAGGTCTCTCTTCTTCCCCAACTCATCTGAAGTAGCACATTGTTTATCAGCTAACCAGATCCTCATGTCCTCAGGCAAAGTGCTAAGGGCTTGTTCCCTTACCAAAAGGTCTGCTAGCTCTTCAAAAGTGGTGACCTGACATCCACTCACCCACCTATAGAAATAAGTGCTCAATTCAGCAACATATTCACACACACTTTTATCTGCCTTGCATCTATGCTCATGAAACCTTTTCCTAGACGTTTCAGGTGTTATCTTAAAAAACTCTTAACAGACAATTTTTACAGAAGTATAATCAAAACATGCAACGCCAGACATTTTAGATAATACAGTTACAGTGCTATCATGGAGTAAGGGGGTCAGGAAAAATGCCCAGAGCCCTTGGTCAACTTCATACTGTCTACATACCCTCTCAAACATATGAATGAAACTATCAAAATTATCCCCCTCTTTAAACTGCAGAATAAATTTACTGACCTTTTGTGCTTCTTGGGTCCAGTTACTCCCTTCCCCATTACCTCCATGACTCTGGCAAAGAGTCAGAATCTCCTTCTCATGCTGCTTCTGCCTCTCTTTTTCCTCAGGTTCCAGGCATAGTAGTTTCTCATTCTCCTCACTCTCTGGATGCCTCAGTCTCTCAGCTGCTTTTAATTCCACATTCCTGGCCTCCAACTCAAGTATCGTTAGCTCCAGCTGGATTTTTAAGTCCACTGCAGAAAGGTTGAGCTGTCCATTCTCCGAGGGTATTATATCTCCACTGCCAGTCTGATGGTCCTCCTGGTTGCTGTTTTCTGATGCAGCTATAACCAAGGCTGCAATCAGGTCTGCCTTGGTCAGGTTTCCATGCACCAGTTCCCTAGCCTGGCACATCTTCGCCAGCTGGGTCCTTGTCAGCTTTTCATACTCCACTGCTGACATGGTGCCTGCTCACCCTGACTAACTAAGCTAACAAAAGAAAAAAAAATTCTGATCTGAACTCTGAGTATTCACTGCATGGCTGTTTTAGAGTACAAAACACCTTCAAAGCTCAGTGTACACAAGCTACAGGATTCACTCTACCCACACCACTACAAGCCAATTAGTATTTTCCACCTAATTAATATGTGATGTGGATATCCCACCACTGCCACCACAAATGTGATGCCCATGCCCTGGCCCAGCAATCAATGAGCCTCAATCCTCACTACTAACACAAGAGAGGGCATTTCATATATGAGGAAAGGATAACAAATACACACAGTAAAGTGCAATTTCCCTTAAGAACACACAGAGATCACAGTCAGTCCGGGCTTGTCACTCCCTTGCTCTCCAGGTCCCCAATAAGACTCCCCGCTGGCACAGCTATAGGGTCCAGATCTCAGCCTAGTGGGCAAGCTAAAACCACTAGCACCCTCTCTGTCCAACCAGTGCTTCGTGTCCCTGCCCAAGTAGCTGACACACACACTCACACACTTTGAGAAAAGGTTATACAACCACACAGACACTCCTGGGGAAGGGTGGCACAGGTTCTCCTGCTGTGCCCCCTTTTCCCAGACTATACAGTAGTATCACCTGTCACCACCCATCTAATATTTATCAGCTACTCAAAGGCCCTTAAAAGGGTGTCCAATTACTACTGTGCAATATTATTATCCAATTGGTAATTGTGACTAAACAAGTCAACAAAACTAGTGGGCAAGCTAAAACCTCTAGCACCCTCTCTGTCCAACCACTGCTTCATGTCCCTGCCCAAGTAGCTGACACACACACTCACACACTTTGAGTAAAGGTTATACAACCACACAGACACTCCTGGGGAAGGGTGGCACAGGTTCTCCAGCTGTGCCCCCTTTTCCCAGACTATATGGTAGTATCACCTGCCACCACCCATCTAATATTTATCAGCTACTCAAAGGCCCTTAAAAGGGTGTCCAGTTACTACTGTGCAATATTATTATCCAATTGGTAATTGTGACTAAACAGTCAAGGCTTATTGGAGTGACTTGGTACAGGATCATTACATACATGCAATGTACTCTTAGAGCTTAACTTATCTCTACACAAAACAGCCACAGTTGAAAGGTTTTAAAAATTTAATAATAATTAATTAATTAAAGCCACAAGACAATACTTTCTACTACACAGTGCTAGTCAAGAGTTCAGAGATCCCACAGAAATACTTAAAATAATTCAGTAGTACAGTTCTGACATCACAGAAAACACTTAGTCTAATCTTTCTAGTTCCTAGCTATTTCTAAAAGAAAACACAAGTCTAAGATAACTTACATATGAGCAAGACAGTGCTGTGAGTTGTATGTTCAAGACAAAAATGCTTAATGCCTTCTGATTATCTCTGTTTAAATTGTTATTTTCAGTCCTAATTCCCATTACATCATTTCACACTTTCCTGGTGTTCCCAGGCTAACCGATACTACATAATTGTTATCTTGCACCTGCAAGAAACTACATCAATAAAAGACATTCCACATGTAAACTCTAGTAATTATTTCTTAAGTTAAAACATTTGGCAGGATGCTTCACTCCAGACTCATCGACTCCAAATTCTAACTTCAAAGGGACAGACATGAAATAATTTTGACTTCAAAGGACAGACAAGAAATGCTTTATTTAGCTTTCTTTACAGCAGAGGGCAATGTTGCTACATTGTTTTAAGTTTAACATTTCCCAGCATATTCTTTCATTTAAGAAAACAAGCTTGTAGTTCAACATTTCACAGTATTTTCTTTCAATTAAGGAAAAAATTCTGTAGTTCAACATTCATATTTACAAATGATAGAATTATATGCACAATTCTATCTGGCTAGATTGTCAGCCTTCACACCCACAACCAATTTCACCATGGTCACAGTGACATACCAGTAAGCCAAATGAACAGTAGAGGTTAAGGATTGTGTGAACAAAAACATCATGTTTGCCACTCACACACACTACCCCTACATATACTGGCCCATTTCACAGTGTAGTATGAATCCTGACTGTGGTATGGGACATGTCTCAGTCTGCCCCTACAAACATATACAGCCGATAGACCACCAGAAACTGGAGCAGCATGCACAGTCAGAAAAGGAGCCATAACACTTTCATCTACCCCCTGCCTACACAGGCCAAATAACACTACACTGCTACACAATCTGGACAGTTTGTCAACAATCGCCAGAAATACACAGACCTCTCAATTGTACAGAGTCCCGCAGAATGTCCAGACTTTGTCCTCATATATAAGACCTCTTCCACATAACATGTCTGGCATTCTGATGCATCACTGGGATGATATCAGGAATGAAGGCACTAAATAATGATATACCATACTTATCAATATCTTACTGTATGACATCTGGACAAAGCCTGACATACTTGGAGACAGAGGCCTAAAAACAGGGGCATATTTGAAATATTTCTGTTATAAACTGAGAAAGTTGCTGGTGCAACAGGGTTTGTTGTAACATATCTTTTCTGAGGGATATGAAGTCAGGAACACAAATGGATGTTACCATTTACTGACTGCCATCCCCAGAGTATGCTACTGATTTTCCAAAGACAAAAAATGTCTGAGAAACACACCAAACATAAGAGTCCAAACTCTGGCCATTCTGTGTATAGCCCAACAGTTGAGAGTTATGTCAACCACATAACATTGTCAGACTTACAATCATGGAGAAAATCCATGTCCACACAAACCTTGTTAAACTAGCATTAATCCAACTGTATAACAGCAATACTTGCATTCTGTCCCTATGTCTGGAACATTCTCCCCTATTTTGCTGGTCTGTCTCCACAGTTTTTGTTGTAAGAGGCATTTCCAACTACCCTCTGTGATGCTGTTGTTCACACACCTCCATGAAGTCCCCCTCACAGGCAAGGAAAATGGACAATGCCCACATGAAGTACTCAGTTATAGGAGTATGTTGCCATGCCATTGGCTATAGGAATAACAACACAGCTGTTCTGCATGCAATTAGCAAGTGGAGGACACCAATTGTTGCACAGGCCATCAGCTGCTCATGAGCATTACCTACAAGAGGCAAACTGCTACCTATGCAAAACAGATGTCTACCCTACATCTTGGATAGAGAGAGAGAGAGAGAGAGAGACAGACAGACAGACAGGCACACAAACAAACAAACAAACAAACAAACAAACAAACAAACAAACAGAATTCAGAATCACACCAATTATACTTGGAAAAAAGGTATGCCAAACAACTAAGCATGTAATGGAATGCAGTAGGGGGTATGTAATAATGGGAAATAGGAAGTTCAAAAAATATGTCCGAACAAGACTTGCTGTGCTGATATATTGCTGATCAGAACCTATGGCCATAGCATCTGGGTCTGTCTGCAGTGACATAGATCACAGCTCAGGCCCCTGAGTCACCCCAGGAAAGGATGGCTCACATATGACTACTACTGGAGTGTGTGTTAAACAATACTGACTGTGACACTGCTAGGCCAGCTACTGGGATGTTGTAGATATCCATATGTTACTTGCGAATACAACTATGATGTACATGTTTGTGTCAGAAATGTATTTGCATAGTAAACTACTGTTGCAGACGTGTGTGTTAAACTGCATGCGATGTACTGAGCTCATACCATTCAACTGTCCAGTGTTATGCACACTGTCCATATGTGTGCCTCATATCTGTAGTCATTTACTCATAGAGTTGTGTTATGTCTGGCAAATCATTGACAAATCTGTGAATGACTTCACAACATCTCCTTTTTTTTCTTCTTTTTCTTTTGGCTGTTCCTGTTAGGGGTTGCCACAGCAGATCATCTGTTTCTATATCTTCCTGTCCTCTGAATCTTCCTCTGTCACACCAACCACCTGCATGTCCTCTCTCACCACATCCAGAAACATTATCTTAGGCCTTCCTCTTACCTGGCAGCTTCATCCTTGCCATCCTTTTCCCAATATACTCAGCATCCCTCCTTCGCAAATGTCCAAACCAATGTAATCTTGCCTCTCTGGCTTTGTCTCCAAACTGCCCAACCTGGGCTGGCCCTCTAATATATGTATTCCTAATCCTGTCCACCCTTGTCTCACCCAGTGCAAATCTTAACATCTTTAACTATGCCACGTCCAGCTCTGACTCCTGCTTTTTGTCAATGCCACTGTCTCCAACCCATATAACATAGCTGGTCTCACTACCCTCTTGTAGACCTTCCCTTTCAATCTTAATGGTAATCATCTGTCACAAATCACTCCTGACACTCTTCTCCACTCTCTCCATCTTGCCTGTACTCTCTTCTTCACCTCTCCTCCACACTTGTCATTACTCTGAACTGTTGATCCCACGTAATTAAACTCATCCAAGTTCACAAACTCTACTCCCTGCATCCTCACCATTCCTCTGTCCTCCCTCTCATTCACACACATATATTCTGTCTTACTCCTGCTGACCTTCATTCCTCTCCACTCTAGAGCATATCTCCACCTCTCCTGGGTCTCGTCAACCTGTTCCCTACTCTCACTACAGATCACAATGTCATCTGCAAACATCATAGTCAATGGGGACTCCTGTCTGATCTTGTCTGTCAACCTGTCCATCACCACTACAAATAAGAAAGGGCTCAGAGCTGATCCCTGTTGTAATCCCATCTCCACCTTGACATAATGCAACTCCTTCTGACTTTCTCTGTACTTCTTCATCAACATTATTAGAGCAAACATCGCATCTGTAGTGATCTTTCCTGTCATGAAACCATACTGCTGATCACTAGTCATCACCTCCCTTCTTAACCTAGCTTCCACTACTCTTTCCCAGAACTTCATGCTGTGACTGATCAATGCTATCCCTCTGTAGTTACTGCAGCTCTGCACTTATTCTTAAAATCAGTACCCAAACACTTTTTCTCCACTCCTCACGCATCCTCTCACTTTCTAAGATTTCATTAAACAATCTGGTTAAAAACTCCACTGCCATTCCTCCTAAACACCTCCTTGCTTCCACAGTATGTCATCTGGACCAGCAGCCTTTCCATTCTTTATCCTCTTCATAGCTATCCTTACTTCCTCCTTACTAATCCGTTGCACTTACTAATTCACCATACCCACATCATCCAACCTTCTCTCACTCTCTCTCATTCTCTTCATTCATCAGCCCCTCAAAATACTCTTTCCATCTGCTCAACACACTCTCCTCCCTTGTGAGTATGTTTCCGTCATTATCCTTTATCACCCATATCTGCTGCACATCTTTCCTAGCTCAGTCCCTCTGTCTAGCCAATTGGTACAGGTCCTTTTCTCCATCCTTAGTGTCCAACCTTTCATAAAACACTTCATATGCCTCATCCTTACCTTTGCCACCTCTCTCTTTGCCATGCACCTAATCTTCTTATACTCCTGTCTACTTTCTTCATCTCTCTGACAATCCCACTTCTTCTTTTCCAACCTCTTTCTCAGTATACTCTCCTGAACTTCCTCATTCCACCACCAGGTCTCTTTGTCCTCTTTCCTCGGTCCAGATGTCACACCAATCACCTTTCTAGCCATCTCCCTTGCTAGGTATGCTCTAGTTACCCAGATATTCAGTAACTCTTCACTGCCACCCAGTGCTTGTCTTAACGCTTCCCTGAACTCAACCTCACAATCACCCTTTTTCAATTTCCACCATTTGATCCTTGCTGCTGCCCTCACACTCCTCCTCCTCTTCTTGAGCACCAACATCATCCCACAGACCAATACTCTATGCTGCCCAACTACACTTTCCCCTGTCACCACTTTACAGTCTCCAATCTCTTTCAAACTTGCCCTCCTGCATAGGATATAATCCACCTGTGTGCATCTTCCTCCACTCTTGTATGTCACCCTATGCTCCTTCCTCTTGTTAAAATATATATTCACCACAGCCATATCCATCCTTTTGCAAAATCCACTACCATCCCACCTTCTGCATTCCTTTGCTTATCACCATACCTACCCATCACTTCCTCATCCCCTCTGTTCCCTTCACCAACATGCCCATTGCTCACACAATATATCAACCTACCTTCTGTTCATCATATCAGCTAGCTCTGTCCCCATACCAGTCATACTGCCAACATTAAAAGTTTCTACCCTCACTACCACACTCCTATCCTTTCTCCTCTCTTATTGCCATATGAGTGTCTGACATCCTCCAGGCTATGTCTGTGAATGCAAAGGTTACTGTGCTATCAAATGACTTGTATATTACAGCGATATTAAGAAAGTGTCACTAATTTTGGCCCATCACTCCCCATGTATGTGTGGCATCCTGCAGATGTCCTGCTCTAACAGGTTGAGCAGAATGACGGAGCAGCAAGAGTGTAAATACAGTGTGCCATACTGACATAGAACATAAATGTATATCAGGTATTACCTATGCACATCTATATATGAGTAGGTGTACCTGGCCCCTCATAACAACAGACATGGGATGCAAAACATCAGGTAAATAAACTGTTCATGTTGTACACGTGCGTAATCTTAGTTTCTGTGCATCCAACAGAGTTAGATTTTACAGCTAGTGGTTGCTGCATTGCCCTGACACAGACATGGGTACTAGAATAAGCATGATTATCAGGATGAAATTGGAGAGGTGTCCAACTGTATTATGACCTTGTGTCCATGCCTACTACAAACAGCTATATGACCACCTGCATAGCTGTATAGACTCAGCAATACATTACTTGTAAAACCTGCATCCACCAAGGTAGAGTAATGCCCTTTGCTGGACAGCAGCAATACACAAACCACATAATCAGTCACTATATTGGCTGTACAGGGCAAAGTAAGAGCAGACACCAACTTGGCAGCAAGTCAACCTTTGTCTGAATGAGCATATAAAGTCACAGGTGGATTACTGTAAGGCTAACTATGAGTACAAATTGGACACATCCACCAAGAGTAATCACATGGCTATCCTCACATGTGTCTGCAATTTCAGAGGCAACAACCCAACCCACCCTGTAATGGTGGTCAATCACATCACATGCACACACACCATAGCTATAGCCAACCTGCTGCAGACAGGTTTAAGACAAACATCACCCCCCTGCCTCACCATCAGTATAGGTGGATATGTACAGCACCCATCACACTTCCCTCATCATCAGGGATCAGGTGCATACTGCCTAATCAAAGTAAAAAAAAGCAAGTCTCCATGGGACCTGATAACATTCCTGTCTGCATCCTACATGAACTCAGGCATATGCTTCCAGCTCCATTATACACTGTATGTAAGCAATGCCTGAGCACCATTGACATTCCATCTGCAAGGAAGGCAGCCACTGTCATCCCTCTATACAAACATTAATGATGAATGGTGGTTTATGCAGTGTACTGGCCCTCATTGGGGGGAACATGACACATCAGGACCAGGAGTGCAATGCAGTTTCATACTGTGCTGATAGATGACAGGAGTATGATGTGGTTGTAAGTAGTGGCTAATGATAGGCAATGTTGATGTGCTGGCTCTGTAAATAACTTTGGGCAATGTCTGAGGTCCTGTGATGTGTTTCCCTGTTTATGACTTCCAGGTGACATGCAGCAGCAGCCAGCATATACTGCAGCTGAAATGCAGCCATCACCAATACTGTAATCCAGCACCATGGGGTGACGTTCAGTCATAGCCGACAAAATCTGTGGGAGCAGACTGCCCTGTGAGATGACCTTGTCCACCTTGTCCACCTTGTCCACCTTGTCCACAGAGTTAACATCTTGGGCAACCATGGCCGTACATATGATCAGGTCAGGCATTGGGAAACTGACCTGATATGCCATGCCCAGCAAAGGGCTGCTGCCATGGCAAGGGACTGTACTGCTACAGGTTGGGATCTAGCCACACAGGTCCCATATACAGCAACAGAGGAGCTCCTTGTCAACCTTGGGATAACACCCACACAAAAACCAACACAAGAAACACAAGTCATGGAGGTGGGTGGTGCCCAGACAACAGGTGAGGAGTGTTCAGGTAAAGCCACAGTGCACATCAATTTAATCATGTAGTAGTCATACTGTTTTCTATAGAGTACTAGATGCCTATGTCAGTTCAAACTGCATTTGTGGGTCGGGTTTAGTAATGCACACAAGTGCACATCTATGGTGAAGGACATCAAATTGTGTACTATCAGAGCTTTACTGAACATGTGCAGAAAAGTAGCATTCATCTTGTACCAATGCCAAATGTGAGTCTGCTGAAAATACCTCTTCCCTACAACTACATAGGTCCCTCTGGTCTGGATATGGGATAGCAGCCTGAAGCCAGTGAGTATGGGATTTTCCTGTTGTGGCTCACCAGTACTCCAGGCATGTTAAGGTAATCCATTTGACAATGCACACAACTGTTACTCTCAGCCGTATTGCAATATTTGCATGTTCACTTGTGGTGCAGTTAAGTGCATTGCATCACAGTGGTCATCACAGGGGCCTACTTGCAGATGTCACATATCTGTAACATACCTCACAACCTGTCATTGCAAGAAATATGAACAAAGACTGACAAAATGGGGGGACAAAGGCCCAAAACTAGGGACATATTTTATAAATGAGTGTTATACAGTGCATATAAATGGTGTACACACACCAGTTAGTATGCCAGGTATTTGTGATATACAAAAATGAGAGCACAATAAAACATTTCCGAACCCTTCCACCCTTTCATGTGACCTATAACCTGTACAATTCAATTGTAAAACAAACAAATCTGTTAGAGGAACAATTATGACACATGAGAAACATACAAGAAGCTAGATGCATACGTGTGCACAGGCTAAAGCTAATACTGTGTTGAAGCAGCTTTCAGTATAATTACAGCATTGCGTCTTCTTGGGTACACACCTGCCATCAATTGCAGAGACTCTTTGATTAATGGCAAATAATGGTCAGCTGTCCTACCAGGATTATCCTAACATTTACTCAGTTGTCTGCTGCAGCAACAGCCATAGTTCGTAGACAGCTTACAAAGCAGCAAAGGGATGTGAAAGGTATCAGGCCAGAGAAGGGTACACACATTTCCACAGCATTGCATATACCATGGAATACAGTGAAGACAGTCATCAAATGGTGGTGAAAATATGGGCCAACAGTGACATTGCAAAGAACTGGACATCCCTCCAAATTTGTGGAAAAGACAAGACCCAAACTGGTTAGGGAGGCATCCAGGAGACTTACAGCAACACTAAAGGAGTTGCAGGAATCTCTGGCAAGTACTGGTTGTGTACTACATGTGACAACAATCTCCCGTATTCTCCACATGTCTGGCCTATGGGGTAGGGTTGGAAGATGGAAGCCTTTTCTCACACAGAACAACATCCAGGTCTGGCAAAATTCTTAAGAAAAATACAGAAGGTCTCCCAAAAGCATGTGGAGAAATGTGCTATGCTGTAATGAGACCAAGGTTGCACTTTTTGACTACAATACCAAAAGGGTTGTTTGGCACAAGAACAACATTTTGCATCACCAAAGGAACACCATCCCCATGGTGAAGCATGGTGATGGCAGTGTCCTGCTTTGAGGTTGTTGTTCATAAGCTGGAAGTTGGACTTTAGCCAAGGTGGAGGTGGTTAGGAACAGTTCCAAATAGGAAATATGTGGGTTGCCCTGAAGAGGGTTGAGCAGAAGAGATGCCCTGGCAGTCTGACAGAGTTGGAGAGCTCCTGTAAGGGAGAGTGTACAGATATTGCTAAGTCGAGATGTGCCATGCTGATACTCACCTTCCCAAGAGGACTGACTGCTGCTATGAAATCAAAAGGTGCTTTAACAAAGTATTAGTGTAAGGGTGTGCACAGTCATGCAACCAGCCTGTTTTATGTATTTCAACTTCTATATGTTACCCCTAACTGATGTGTTTGTTCTTCAATTGGATTGCACAGGTAATAGGTCACGTTAAAGGTGGGAAATGTTATCACATGATTTTTGTGGTCTCATATTATATAGCAGACAAACCTGGCATGTTAACAGGGGTGTCTACACTTATAATATCCACTGTAAGCTTAGAGGGTTGTTAGTCTAACCAGTTCTGTTGTAACATTCATGTACTGCAGATTTTGAAGTATGAAACTCAAAATATGCCATTAATTAGTGACACCAGTCCTCAGATTATCCCAGTAATGTGTCAGACAAACATAGGATTTATGAGGAACAGACTAGAAATATGAGCCACACATGTAGACATTCAGTGACACTTTGCACAGTTTAGAGGTATGTTCTGTAGGAGTTGTCACTGTGCTATACAGGTGAACAGCAATTATGTGTACATGGGTGCAGTGTGTGCTACTTGAAGGCCCATCACCTACTAACACTACTCACGTATCACAGAGGTGCATCTAAGTGGTAACATTAAGTGTAAAGGGCTACACTGCATGATGTTGAGGGCCTCTCCATGGTGTGTATGTAGTGGCCTGACTGTGTTGTGAATGTCACCAGTTGGCTATTGTGAGGTCTGTGTAATGCCTGTCTGCCACCTCCCCTGTATGTGTGTGTGTGTGTGTGTGTGTGTGTGTGTGTGTGTGTGTGCCTGTGCAGCAGCAAACGTCATAGTGCAGGTATTAATTTACATATGTTGTCTTCGCCCCATAGGTAGACATGGTGGTTGTGGACTCTCCCACTCAGAATCTGATGTCAGTGTCTCTGCAGACACTGACAATGATGACGGTCATAGTCAGGCACAGGTGGGGTTGTCAGGGGCTGAATCTGTGCCATCTTTTGGCATCCCATAGTCATCCACAATGTCTCCACACACAGTCACAATGCCCACACATACCCCGTCCCCAGCAGCCACAGATGATCGACAGTTGACAGATGGTGGCATGGAACAGGCTAGTGTGGTGACTATGGCAGGTGTGAGCATAGACATTGGCCACAGCCATAGTGCAGCAAGGTTGCACACAGATGGATGGGCAGGGGTGCTCACAGGAGGACTGCTGCTCATCAAGCTGTTGTTGCAAGTGTCATGTTTCAGGTTGTCATGGATGTACAGGCATGTAGTGAATGCAATACCAGACAAATATTCAGGGTGTTGGATGCAACTCTTCCTGATTTACATGGCGACATACATTACCTTGGTGAGGCCACACGTCAAAGTACGGAGGTCATTAATAGACGGTGGGGTGAGACCTTGGCAGTCCTCAACCGTGGAATGTCTGTACTAGAGTGTGTGGTGGGAGATGGATGTCAGCCATGTGGACATAGGTCAGTACCAACAACAGCTGAGAGTCTATGGGGCCATGCACCTTCACAGTCCCATAGTGACAGTGACACCAGCACTACCAAAGGGGGGTTGCTGTCCACATCACAATGGAGCAGGCCATGGGCATGTGGTCCTGGCCAGTACCATCAAGGACACTGATCCACCAGACAGCAGTCACCATCAGAAAGCAGTACTGCATCTGGCCTTGGGCCTGGTGATGCCAGTGAGACCTCTAGCAATACCAGTTCCCGTGTCAAGGCTGGAGACAGTGAACTGGACACCCTGCCATTTACAGTCCACAGCTGTCCAACATACCCCTGTGTAGGGTAGCCACATGGCGTGACTATGTGCATACATACACATACACATCTGTATCACAGGCAGGTCACCTCCAGACACCCACAGCACCTCTGCACAGCCCATCTATAGGATACCCCTCCAACCACACACACATGATGTCAATCATATGGCCCAGCGCAGGCCTCTGGCAAACCCACACCACACCCTGTGCATATGATGATACTTGTGCTACATTCCTATCATCCATACCATTGATGCAGGGACATGCTAATATGGGTCTGATGCACAGGGTGAATGTAGTACAGTGTTGCTATGTAATACTGTGTAAGGTGCTGTCTGCTTGCATTTGTTATGGGTACACATAAAGATGTATGTACCTTATTAGCCACGATGCATTATTGCTGTTAATACCACTGACTGAATGTAGTCTAACATGCTTTATTCTGTTTATGTTCCAGATGTCTGTGTGTCTGCAGCCTCTGGCCCTGCAGACATTACCAACATGGAGTATGGCAGAGTGGAAATACACTGACTGTGTCATAGCCAAGGTACAGCTTTATATGTACATTTACCAGGTGTGTATGCATGCAACAGTCTGTGTGATGGACACTGTTGTCAGACAGTGTGACCTGGCATATATATACCCTTGTCTCAGACAAGTAGCCTTCAGACATGTCACCTCAATGTTGTGTAGTACCACAGGCTCATACATATGGAACAGGTTACTGGAGTACTGTCAGTAGGTCCCTTACAAGCTTAGCCATTAGATTAACTGCAACAGATTCACCTGTCAGCACCTGTTGCCCCTGCCATTTCTTTCCCATACACTCAACCCTGATGCAGTTGGTGAGGGCATGCATGGTACTGTGTATGACAGGTTTGTGGTATGTATTCTGAGTTTACAGGGTGGAACAGGGAGACAAAATGGTCTATCCTTTGCATACTCACAGTAAAGACTGATACATGGGACGTGCATACAGTAACACAAACACAGTTGGCAATAGCCAGATTAGTAAACCTACATATCCACTTTAATGTACTATAGTGCTACATACACATGACATGCCCCACATAGATTATATACATGAGACATAGCCCAGTACCTCTTACAACAAGTACTGTTGTGAATGCCTTCATGGATGGTGATATAACCCACAAGAAATAGCAACTGGAGTCATCTATTGCTCCTACAAGCCTGGAAAAGCAATAGGGTAACAGACATTGTATCAGCATGATGTTTCAGTCAGGTATGATATCTGATTCTGGCATATGTGTCACTACACTAACTGTGACCTATTTGGCAACAACATCACATGCATGGCCAGTGTTAGGGAACACAGACCACATATAGATTGCAAACATCTGGATATTCCCTAGACATCTGTACAGATGACTGGTATGGCCTGTACAATGGTTTAACATGCTGCATGTGAGGCAGATGCCATTAACATGCTATATACAGAGTTATGCCATCGGGAGGTGGTAAACAGCCGTGGATGGTACACACATCAAATCCCCCAAGCTACATGCATACAATATGCAGATGATTCCACACTTATATGTTCAGCCACATCTATATCTGAACTTCACTCCCTTACCCAAAATGTGTTTAACACAGTTGAACAATGGTTTACACAGCAATGTCTCCTTCTGAACCCCAAAAAACTAAACTCCTCATTTTTACTCCTACTTGTAAGTCCCCCCAATAGACTTCACAGTAACATCCAATAATGGTAATCTCAAATCCCCAGATCCAACTACCAAACTACTAGATATCACCATAGATAACAACCTTAACTTCGACACCCATATTAACAATACTCTAAAATCTGTTAATAGAAAACTAGGCTCTCTCTACAGGATCAAACCCTTCCTCTCTCCTGCAGCTAAAATAACTATTGCTCACACCCATCTAATTTCTACTCTCCTCTATGCCTCACCCATATATACTAATCTCTCTAAAAACAACCTTAATAAAATGGAAAACTCCTACAATAACATAACCAGATTTGCTACAGGTAACCCTTTCAGAACCCACCACTGTTTTAATCTAAAGCAGCTAGGATGGCTTGAATTACAAAATCAGCTTAAATTCCACCAACTGAACATTGCCCATAAAACCCTTTACCAACCTACCAATTCCCCTATACTATCTACCCTCATTACCCCCTACAACAATCTAAAGACCTTACGATCATCACATAAACTTCTTGTAAATATTTGTAAATCAAACAACAGGGTTGGGAACTCTCTCTTCTCTAATACTGTTGGAAAATCCTGAAACCTTCTTCCTAATGACCTTTCCTCTCTTCCCTCTATATCACTCTTTAAAAACAAATTGAAACTTTTCCTCAGAACATACTGGTTGTGCCCCTGTACTAAACCTGACTGATCAACTAGCTCTTCTTACTTGGTTCAACCTACCCTCCTCTTCTCAGTAAAAAAAAAGTTCCTTTTCTTAATAACAACTTACCTTGTCCTTCTATACTAATACTTACATCTTCAGAATCTCATTAAGGAGACTACTTTTACTAATATATTGTATAATTTCAACTCCTACTTTTTCTTTATGACTACTTGTATACTAATATATTGCATAATTCTGCTGCCATCTTTTTTATGATGTATTGCAACTACATTTTGTATTGTACTAATTGTATCTGTATATTTTGCACTATGTTATGAACAAATGACCTCTTTGATTATTCTCTGTACTGCACATGTAATGTTCATTGTATACATTCATTTTTGTATATGTGATTTTGTTTGTTTCCTTGGAGCTTATCTCCCCGGGCCTCTACTGAAAAATGGACATATATCCAGTTAGACTAGCCCAGTAAACAAATGTAAAATAAAATAAATAAAAATGGTATAATCCACACAGAAAATTATTCTCATCCAACCACACAAACACAGTAGCCAGTATTGAGATTAGAACCCCTACCTACCTAGTTATTTCTATTATAGTGTTACACAGTTATTAGATGTGCCACAGAGCATATATAATTTCACCTTGTCCCAAGGTACTTCTAAGGTGAATGACATCAGCAAGCCTTATAACGTAGGGTGATGGGAAGTGTACAGGGTGGTACACAACTCAAAATAGTATAAACCACACATGATATGATTTTCACCCAAATGCACACACATGCTCACACATGCACACACTCGCACACACACACACACACACACACACACACACACACACACACACACACACACACACACACACACACACACACACACACACACACACACACACACACACACACTTCCTTGCTAGTATTGAAGTAGAACCCCTGCCTCTTTACTTATTTGTACTATAGTATTACACAGTTATCACACAAACTACAGAGCTTACTGTGCTGACAATTGGCCAAAGGTGCTGATAAGGGGAATAACATCAGCAGGATTGATAAAGTAGGACACTGGGTGGGAAACTTATCAAAATACTTCTTCCTGCAAACATACACACTTATACACCCACACACATATTTGACAAATCTGAAAGTAGAGCCACTGCCTATCTAGTTATTTGTACTATAGCATTACACAATTATCACAAGTGCTACAGAGCTTACGGGGCTAACAACTGGCCAAAGGTGCCAATAAGGGGAAAGACAGCAAGACTGATAAAGTGAGGTGCTGGGAAATGTTGTGGGTGGGAATGGCCTAAAACTGTTTCACCTACAAACAAACACACATACACTCCCTCAGTCTCACACACACAGCTGTCACACACACACACAGATGCCAGCATTGAGATTAGAACCCCTACCAATCTCGTCATTTGTACTATAGTATTATGCAGTTATTGCACAAACTACAGAGCTTACTGGGCTGACAACTGGTCAAAGGTGCTGATAAAGGGAATGTTATCAGCAGAACTGATAAAGTAGGGAACTGGGTGGGAAACTTATCAAAATACTTCTTCCTACAAACATACACTCTTATACATCCACACCCATTTGCCAAATCTAAAAGTAGAGCCCCTGCCTATCTAGTTATTTGTACTATAGCATTACACAGTCATCTCAAGTGCTACAGAGCTTACAGGGCTAACAACTGGCCAAAGGTGCTGATAAGGGGAATGACAGCAGGACTGATAAAGTGGGGTACTGGGAAGTGTTGTGGGTGGGAATGGCCTAAAACTGTTTCACCTACAAACAAACAAACATATACTCCCTCAGTCTCACACACACAACTGTCACACACAGAGATGCCAGCATTGAGATTAGAACTCTTACCAATCTAGTTATTTGTACTATAGTATTACACAGTTATCTCACATGCTACAGAGCTTACAGGGGTGATACATGACCAATTGTACTTTTAAGATGAATGACAGCAGCAGATCTTGTGAAGTAGGGTGAAGTGAAGTGTACTGGTACCTAATACTTAGACCTAGGGGTGCACACAGACACACACACACACACACACACACACACACACACACACACACACACACACACACACACACACACACAGGCAGGTGATGAGATATTACAACCCCAACCTCAGAACTATTACACAATGTGGCTCATCTTTTATGCTGGCACATGCAACTGTTTACAACTGGTATGCCACTGTCCACAGCAGGACATCACTGTATACCATTCAGGATATCCATGTGTATGACTCACTCTAGCTGTGTCCCCTGTGTATCTCTCTTTCTGTCTATAACTGCCTGTCTCTCACTTCCCCACATCTATATGTGTGTATGTGTGACATATGTTATCTGTTGCTCATATATATGTCTATGTATCACATGCAAAAGATGTAGATATATCACATACGGGTCACCTACAGCTAGCTGAGGGTAATCTTGTCTGATGTGTGTGTGTGTGTGTGTGTGTGTGTGTGTGTGTGTGTGTGTGTGTGTGTGTGTGTGTAGGGACAGTTAAGGTGTACATAGCTGTCTGTATTCACAAACATATATACACAATGCAGTCATATAGTCTGATGTGGGTTCCAACATGCCCTGTGATTCTCTAAGTGTAGGAGCATGCCCAGTGTGACCTTCTATAGTTAGAGTGGGACTCCATTCCAGAGATAAGTGTACTTCCATCTGGGGTTTTGTGTGCTACAGCCATACCTCTCAGGAGTACACAGGACTTTCCTCGGGGTACTGGGTTTGTTTAGCAGACATTTTCTGACATATCTGTAGTCTGACACTGCAATGTATTGTGTCTTCACCTAGTGGCAGACATCCTCAGATCATCACAGTGCTTTACCAGAGGAATACTAGATGTATGATGCATAGATCAATATTATGAGGCCATCTATGTACATTCTTGCCCAACAAGGCCAGTTGTGCGGTGTGGCTACAACCAGTTGCGTGATGATGTGCTGTGTAAACAGTCCAGCAACTTAGTGATGTACTGGCTGGGGATCTTCTACTTGTGTGGTACCTTTCTAACCTGAGATTCCATATCCTGGTGTGGCCATACCTCTTACCTGTACATTTTGTTGGCAGATTGTCCAGGTGTTTGGCTAGAGGTTTCATCCAGTCTACATAAACTTGTGTTTTTATGGCAAGTTACTTACATATAATTGAAGAGTGATGTTAGAAAATAATGACAGACATTCTATTTCAGACTACATAATCTTCAGACAATTCCAGCTACTTTCACAGTATGTAAGGGTGATATTTATAATACATGCCTATCATTGTGCCTTTGTTCCACTTTTATTTCTACCCTTGTCCAGACATCTTTCTGTCAGAGGTTGGGAGTTATGGGTGTGAGTACAGAGTACATTCTACTTTGCAGGCATATCCATTGTATGTAAAAGCAAACTTAAAAAAAATAATTATTGAAAATAACCACTGGCAACAGTACCAAAAAGCACTATATTCACAAAAGCCTTAGCACCTCAGCTACACAGTCTTCAAGAAGTCCATTATATTTGTAGTGTATTCCACATAGCACTGTGACTTCCAGGTATGTCAGTAGCAGAGCAGTAGGTGTCACTGACATGCATAATAGTTGGCACTGCAGTTATCTGCACAAGGCCCTGTCAAAGACAGCACTGTATACAGGGCACTACAAGATGACAGCCAAGAGAATGTGCTGGCCAGATCCTGACAGTATTAACCACCCATACATATAGCTCATTGACCCCTGCATATTGTGGACATGCAACATATTTTCATGTTTATTGGGATAGCCCTGCCAATGTGTGCTATCCTGCTATTTCCCCTGCAAATATACATGTTACTGCATTTATGTGGGTATATGGGAGGCACACCCATCAACTGTACACATTTGCACAGACTGTGCTGATATTTGCTTTACATTTTGTTTCCATTTATCATACTATTGTGTCCTATCTTGGGGACTAGAGGCATATCAGTAAAGACCACAGGTCAGATTGTAATGGCATACATTTGAGTTTCAGACTTCTTAAGCTTCATAGCCTTACTGCAACTGAAAGACCTGCTGTGCTTTCACTGTGTGAGTCTGTAGTGCGGTAATTCAAAATTGCCACCATTTTTGGGCCTTTGCCAGAAATGTCTCTCTGGTTTTCTACAGCTTACATGCTGTATAGGTTTGAAGAGTGGGTGTGGGACCCCCACACTGACATCCATGCCTGTGACATATGATCCCCCAGTTAGTTGGCCCCACACATATACTGCAGTGGGATTTTCTACCTTGTGTACTACTGCATAGTGTGGGGAGGCCAGTATTGGGCAGACATTTCCTGGTGTCCCACATAGCTGTCAGTTGTCTGCTGCTATCCCAGTAGGCCACCCCATTCCCTTCCATGCATGCAGCAATACCATACATATGCTACCAGAACATACTGATAGATTCATTTATTGTTAAGGCAACTGACTTACCTTGTGCCTGCAGCAGTTGTGTGGACAGTGCTTGAGGGATGTCTATGTCAGATGCACGCAGTACACTGCCTATACATGGTAAGTTACAGGTAGTGTGATGTGTGTGTCATCCATTTTTACTGTGTGTGCGAGTAGAGAGAGATGTCAGTCCCTGGCTGCCTACAGTGTCAGTGTGTGTGCTATGCATTGCCTCTTTGCCAAGGCCAGGCCATACCGGGCATGCCTCCATCTGCCTACAGGGGTTGGATCAGGAAGTTCCTCATCCAAGTCCCTCTGTACCTGTGGGGACTTGGCAATGGTGGGTGACTGTGTGGCCCTTTGCCATACTGTTTCTGCTGCAGAGGTTTCCACAGGATCATATTATGTAACATGGCACATACTATGAACATATGTGCACTTGTGGCTGGAGAGTACTGCAAGGCTCCACCAGATATGTCAAGGCAGTGGAACCATGACTTGAGCATCCCAAATACATGCTCTATAATGATCCTGGTTTTTGTGTGTGCCTCATTATGGCATTCTTGAATGGGTGTGTGAGCATTTCTGATGGGTGCCATCATCCATGGCTCCAGTGCATAGCCAGCATCCCCACCAGATGGCCATATGAGATGTCCACCCCTGGCAAATCCCTGATACAGCTGTGAGGAATGCCAGATGTGGGAGTCATGATAGCTTCTAGGGCTGCCAGCACACACATTCATGATAATGCCCTGGGCATTGCACATAACCTGGCAGTTGATGGAGGGGAAGCCCTTGCAGTTTATATAGACCCTACCCTGCTCACCGGGTGGTGCTTTGATGTGGATGTGCGTGCAGTCTATAGCACCCAGTACCTCCTGGTATTCAGCTACATGGTGGAAGAGGCACATATTGCTGGTCAACTCCTCAGGGGTGTGGGGTAAGTATGTGTACTCACCAGCATGTGGTAGCATGGCATCCAGCAACTGGTGGAGTACCATGGATGCAGATGCCTGAGAGACCCCCATGATGTCCCCAGTAGGTCTTTTGAAAATTCCTGTAGCTAGTATTCTTAAGGCTACACATACCTTAGTATCCATTGGAATGGGTTCCCCTCTGTTCACTCCAACTCTGAGGTGAGGCTGGCACAGCTCAACAAGTTGCTGAAGTATGTCCCTGTCCACCATGTAGCACTCTACTATCTCCAGATCATGTATCCCCTGGTAGGTTACCCTGGGTCTGAACATTCTTCTCCTCCTCCTTAGTCTGGGGTGGTTGTTAGCATTAACCTCCTCACTACCGTCAGCCTTCAGCACACATTGATGTATCAAAGCGATAGCAGTCCTTAGCATTTTTGTCAGTTAAAATTTCCAGGATTAATCTGAAGTTACAGATTTTGTGAAAAAAATCAGACTGAGAGGTACTTGCATACTTTATACTGGTGTGCTGCAACTGCTTCCTTTGTGATTGGTTGAGTATGACACATTCCAGATACCAGCTATATTACTAATGGCTTTGAATTGGCCACTGTGAATGGTAGAGGCATTAGTGGTAATTTGTACATGATTGCGACTTTATTCTTCTGTCCCATTTTTTTCTTTTTTTAGTTACATCTCCTCCTATTTTCAGCTATGTAGCCACCTGCCAGCTATATTATTGAGTGCTTTGAATGGCCCATTGTGAGTTTCAAGAGCCCCATATTAGTTATTTCTATTTAATTTCTCCTTTATTCTGCTGTTGCCCTTTTTTCATTTTTTTAATTACATCTCCTCCCATTTTCAGCTAAACAGCCACCTGCCAGCTATAATACTGAGTGCCTTGAATGGCCCATTGTGAGTTGCAAGAGTCCCATATTAGTGATTTCTACTTAATTTCTACTTCATTCTGTTGTTGCCTTTTTTCATTTTTTTAGTTACATCTCCTCCCATTTTCAGCTATGCAGCCACCTGCCAGCTATATTATTGAGTCCTTTGAATGGCCCATTGTGAGTTGCAGAGTCCCATATTAGTGATTTTTACTGCATTTCCTTTCTTCTGCTAGTTCCTTTTTTCCCTATTTCCATCCTGTTTAAACCCAGGGGCATGCGGTGCAAACCAGTTTAGCTAAAGTAAACATTGTGAAATGCCCCTGCCCTAGACGCAAACACACTTACCATTTTATGACTCAGCTAAGCAGAGCTAAGCTGCCTGTGACACACCCTCCTTGCTTAGCTGTGCTTAGCTGAGTGCAAATATGGGCTGCAGAGCTCCAATGTGCTTACAGCAAGCATGATACACCCCCTTTTCATGTCAGCTGCTTCTCCTGCCTACACGATCGTGTTATAGCACCTACATGGTTAGGTGCAGTTTGGCACTTAGAATATTTTTGTGATTCAATAAATTTCCCCTCATTTGCATGCCCCACTGGCTTAGTCTGTAGTTACTGCACTACACCAGAGCCTTTCCCCTTAGCAACCACTGTTGTCTGGTATTGTTTTGATTCTGCATGCCATAGACTATAATAGCAAAATGCAGATTTCCCTTAAAATTGTGTTTTCACTTTTTTTTATTTTTGACACAATCCCATTTGCACTCTGCTGCCCTATGCTTAAACGGCCGAGATCGGCCAAAAAAATAAAGTTTTATTTTTAGAAAAATGAAACACTTTTCCATGCCAATGGTCAATGGTCATTTATTTGACCATTGGTATGCCTAAATACATACTTTTATTTGAGCTGTCATGCCTCCGCTTTAATTTTTGCAGAAATGTATTTGGCTAGTAGCCGAATACATTTCTCCAACTAACACTATTCTTGCACGATGCCTGCCTGCTTGCTGAATCGCTAATTCACCTCATTTGCATAGTTTTCACCAGCAAATGAGGTAATTAGCATTATCCAGTGGTGTCCATGCAGGAATAGTGTAGGCAGGCTCATGCACATCAGAACAGTAGTTTACTGGATCACTCGGCGGCCATATTCCGGGCAGGAATGGCTACACTGTTCATGCACAGAGATTGCAATTTATTGAATCCCACTGTTCATTCCTTCTGAATTTGTGTATTATTCAAAAATGTTCACTTTTCTTATTAATTTTAGCATTACAAGCAATTTTGACCATATATAAAGGAATTCCTGATTTTTTAGTTTGAATGTGTGTTTTTAGCCATTGTGAACTGCTGTTCTGATCTAAGCTTCACATCCTGACATTAGATTTTGATTACAGCATGTGAAATGAGGTTTGGTAACAAACCAATTTGTCCATGGATATATTCAGATGGGAGTTAGGTAGAAATAGTAGTGGGAATTAAGAGGGTAGGGTAACAAGTCTAGTGGGGGTGAAAGGGTTAAATGGGAATGTAGGATGATTGGGAGGAAATGAGGTAAGGGTAAGGAGGGGCTTAATGGGTTTTATGCAAGTGTAACTGGGTAAGGAATCACATTTTGGCATGAACTTGTTAACCCCCCTCCCTCCCTGTCTCTCTCCCTCTCTCTCCTTTTTTTAGAACATTGGGGAATTGAGGATTGTGGTTATTTTATAAATTTGGGAAGGTAGCGAAGAGGGGGCAGGCTTGTCTCTCTTCTGTCCCCCTCTGGTGTTGGATGTCATTTCAATGAGTTGAGAAAGGAAAGTGAGTGACTGGACGCTGCTTGATAAGTAAAATAAGCAAGTGGAGGTAAGGACTCTGCTTATTTGGTTGGATGTTTAATTCAATAAGTGGGAAATGAAAGTGAGAGATAGGACACTGCTTGATAAGTAAATAAGTGAGCGGAGGTAAGGATGCTACTTATTTGGTCAGGTTGAGTTAGGTCACACTGCTCTAGTTAACTGTTATATGGATGTTTATGCATTATTAATAACAGTTATATGGATGTTTATGCTGGGATTAATAAATATTAGAGAATGACCTTACTGTACATTAGTACCCTGATTGGGCAATGAATGTTCTCTAGCAGGGTATTAATCTACAAGTAATGCCCAATGAAAAAACACTTCACAGCAGCTTATCAAGCCACTGTGGAGCTTGGAGTGAGAAAAATGAAATGGCTGCCATTATTTTACACTTCTGCTGTTTAGCAAGTGTAAAATATCCAAAAAGAAAGACAAAAAATGTGTGTGTGTGTGTGTGTGTGTGTGTGTGTGTGTGTGTGTGTGTGTGTGTGTGTGTGTGTGTGTGTGTGTGTGTGTCTGTGTGTCTGTGTGTCTGTGTGTCTGTGTGTCTGTGTGTGTATGTGTGTGTGTGTGTGCGCACGCACATGCATGTTAGTGAGAATAAGACTGAGCAAGACATTATTTTACACTTGCTAAGCAGCACTTTTGCTGTTTAGTGAGTGAAAAAGAAAAAAGAAAAAAAAATAAAGCATGTGTGAGAGACTGTATGCATATATGACAGTTACAGAGAGTGCTTGAGTGTGTGTGTGTGTGTGTGTATGTGAGAGAGAGAGAGATCTAGAGAGTAAGAGAGAAAGCGAGACTGATGTGTGAGTGAATGCATGTATGTAAGCAGAGGAGACTGCATGTGAGAGAGATTGAGAAAGAGTGAGACTGAATATATGCATGAAAGCAGCTGGAGACTGTGAGAGATTGAGAAAGAGGGTGAGACCGATCTTGTGTGAGTGGATTAAAGCAGAGAGACTGTGTGTGTGTGTGTGTGTGTGTGTGTGTGTGTGTGTGTGTGTGTGTGTGTGTGTGTGTGTGTGTGTGTGTGTGTGTGTGTGTGTGTGTGTGTGTGTGTGTGTGTGTGTGTGTGTGTGTGTGTGTGTGTGTGTGTGTTTGAGAGTGAGTGAGTGAGTGAAGTGCGAAAGTGAACCAATGATCCCCTGATAGCATGTGTGAGATAGAATAAAGACAGAATGATCTCTGCCAGCTCTTAGAGAATGGGCTCTCTGTAAAATTGTTGTGTTTTACTTAAGTATTTTTAAGTACTGTTTTATTTTTTTATATATTTTGGATGTAAAATGCTTTCTCCAACACCATTAACATATAATAGAGCAAGTATGAAACATTAGGCAGAAAAACTATTTTACATAAAAAATACATTAAAAAAATAAAATAGAACTTAACAAAATACATAAGTAAAACACAACAATTTTACAGAGGGCCCATTCTCTAAGCCCAATAATGCCCTACAGGGCGTGTGTTAATGTGTAATTAATGCCCTTTCAGTGGTGTAGAGGCCCTCCACCGCCCCCGGGCAGGCATTAATTACACATTAACAGACACCCTGTTGGACATTATTGCTTGCATATTGGTCAGTAAAGTTATGTTTATGGAAGTTTAATAAAGGTTGTCAAATATCATTCCGTGTGATATGTTTATTGAAGGGGACCGGGGCTAACTGACAATGCACAACACAGAGCAACTGGTAATTTCCTCTGAAATTTTATCATTCTTCTTAATTCTTTTAAACTATTCTGACCAGCAACAACCATCTAACTTTACTCTTTTCCATTAATACGTACAGTTAGAGTTAATAACACTACAACATAAGTTATTAACATTCAGCAAAACATAAGCAAAACATAAGCAAATTATATGTCAGCAACAGCTCAATATAAAACATTAGTATAGCTTTTCTTTTACAAATTCTTTACTTCTAAGAAAAAAAAATATGCTCCTGGGGATTCAATAAAATCCATCTAGACTTAGCGCAAAGCCTGTGTTATTATAAAATTCTGCCAGTTCCTCTGAAGGATATTTTTCGCCTCATTGGTGGCCTCACTAAAGCCATTATCTATGGCCATTTTGGACACATTCCCAGTTTTAGTGTCACAGGAGCTGTGTTTATCATCAGCTACCATATCTGCCTTGGTTTCCAAATCAGAAAGGCCATACTTCAGCACTGGTCTGTAACAGTGGGATCTGTCTTTAATGATTTAATTGTTAAAAATGGCAATAAAATCAATGGGATAGTGTCTATCTTGAAACATTTTGACCATTTTGTTGACTTCATCCAAAAATATTGTTTAATCAGAAATGAGATGGGACAACCTGATGAATTGACTCTTAATCATGTTTTTCTTTTGCCATAAGGGATGGTGTCTATTATAATTTAAAATATCACTGGAATATATCTTGTTCCTGAACACAGTAGAGGAAAAACAGTTGTCCGTAGCATTTTCCTAAGAATAACATCCAAACAATCAACTTTATTTGCATCAAACTGCCTTTTAAAAAAACAAAAAAATGAATTGGAGTTGATGCAAATCAAAAATTCATTTAACCTACCCAAGTCACCTGACCAAAGGATGAAAACATCATCCAAATATCTCAGGTAGGTCCAGATGTTGACTGAGTAAACTGAGGTAAAAATAAATAACTTTTCCCACCATCATAAAATGATGCTTGCAAACACTGCTGCTGCAGCAGCGCCCATAGTCACATGTGACATTTGTTTGAAATATTCATGGAACCATGACAAACCCTCATAATGACAGATGATCAAAAATAGATCTTTCACACCTATCACCCAAAAAAATTGTGTCGTTATCAAAGGGAATTTTATGTAGTTTATTTAAAAATGCCAAAGTATCCTTAAGAACATGCTTTTTGTCAAAAAAATACTTTAAAGTGAAATCCAAAATTCGGCTAAGGGTTCAGTCTTAGACCTAGCCCTGACCATTTTTGGTCATCCCTCATCACAAAGGTTTAGCATGGTCCCATGATGTCTAGTAAATGGGTCTCACCTTTCTCAAAGTAGGATCAACCTACTAGCAGAAGTTACGGAAATGGTTTTGACCAACAATTTTGTGTTTTTTGAATCCATAGCATGGACTTGAGTGTAGAGTTTAACCTCTCAACAAGACTATTAGTCTGGGGATGGGAGGGAGTGGTCCTTAGGTGCTTCGCCCTACAATGCTTCCATAGACAAGCCAGCAGGTCTGACATGAAATTGGCATCTCTGTCAGTCAGTATTTCTTTTGGGAAACCTACCCTGCTGAAAATCTCTAACAAAGCATTTGCCACCTTTTCTGCCTCAATGGAGGAGAGAGCCACTGCCTCTGGGTATCTTGTAGCATAATCTACTACCCCTAGGATATAATTTTTCCCTGTGGAACTTGGCATACTCAGAGGCCCCACAATATCCATAGCTACCCTTTGAAATGACTCCTCAGTCACAGGCAAAGGCATCAAAGGAGCTTTCACCTTGTCTCCTGCCTTGCCTAGCTTTTGGCACTGCTCCCAGGTCCTACAGTACCCTGTTAAAACTCTGGAAATTCCAGGCCAATAGAAGTTCTGCATTATACATTTCTTTGTACATTTTATGCCTATATGACCTGCAAAAGGAATATCATGGGCTATGGCTAGAAGTGCCAGATGATAGGCTCTAGGCACTACCAACTGCTGTATCATCTCACCCTCTAGCTCTCCCTCAGGGGTCCACTCTCTATACAGTAATCCTTTGTCCCAGTATACAGATTTCCCCTTCCCTTGAGAATCAGGTGCTTCACTAGCTACCTCTCTCGGGTATTGTAATGTAGGGTCTGAGAGCTGATCCTGCCTCAACCCTCTCTTAGTAACCCTTCCAAACTCCCCTTCCACAGGAAGTCTGGTATCTTCTGACAACGGTGCCTCACTGTCAACCTGGGTACTACTACTCACCTCTGCCTGTGCAATCAGTCTGTCCAAAGGAACATCAGTACCCAAAACAGCTGTGGCTCCCCTTCAGTCTCATTGCTACAGGGTAGCTCCCTCTCTGAAGTAACCACCTCACCAGTCCTGGCTGCAAGTGTGCGGTCTGTCTGGGTCTCCCCTAGGCTACCAGACCCACATGTTTGTCTCCAAGCCTGACTGCATGTAACTGCATAAACACATGGTACTGCATCATCAAAATCTTTCCCTATCAGGACATCTTTAGGATCATAGTTAGGTGCCCTTGTTGTCTCAAGACAACCTACAGTTAGCATTTTGTCTTTCTCACTTATTGGCTCACCCACCTTTTTTTCCCCACCTTGCCTCTGTGGAAATCTATATGCTACATGGCCTCACTGGTTGCATTCAAAACATTTAACCCTAGGTCCTGGATGTGTACCTGGACTAGCGGCTTGGCCTGCTACTGGCAGATTCTGTTGGGGCAGTCTGGGCTGCCCACCATGGGTTCCCACAGACCCATCAGTAGCACTGGATGTGCCTTTCCTGTGCAGTGATGCCCTGCTTGCTAGGTATAGCTCTCCTCTTTACCCAACTCATCTGCAGTAGAGCATTGTCTATCAGCTAACCAGATCCTCATGTCCTCAGCCAAAGTGCTAATGGCTTGTTCCCTCACCAAAAGGTCTACCAGCCCTTCAAAAGTGGTGACCTGACATCCACTCACTCACCTATGAAAATAAGTGCTTAGCTCAGCAACATATTCACACACACTTTAATCTGCCTTGCATCTATGCTCACAAAACTTCTTCCTAGAAGCTTCAGGTGTTAGCTTAAAAAATTCTAGCAAACAGTTCTTTACAACATTATAATTTAAAAAGTCATGATCAGACAGTTTGGATAGAAAATGTACAGCTTTACCATGGAGTAAGGGGGTCAGTAACCGTACCCAGAGCCTTTGGTCAACATCATACTGTTTGCATACCCTCTCAAACATATGAATGAAACTATCAAGATTATCCCCCTCTGTAAACTGTGGAAAACATTTACTGACCTTTGTTGCGTTTGGGGTTCAGTTACTCCCTTCTCCATTACCTCCATGACTCTGGCAAAGAGTCAGCATCTCCTTTTCATGTTGCCTCTGCCTCTCCTTCTTCTCAGCTTCTATTTCCAAACTTTTTAAGTTCTCTGTAGAAAGGATGAGCTGCCCATTCTCTGAGTGTTATACATCTCCATGGTCAGTCTGATCATCCTCCTGGTTGCTACTCTCAGCTGCAGTTGTGACTAAAGCTGCAATCATGTGGGCTTTAGTCAGGTAGAGGTATTTTTCAATACAAATTGAAAAATAAAAAGCAATAAGGACCAGTATACAGAACTCCACTGAAGTAAGTAATTATATCCAAACAAACACACCAATGTAGTATTCCTGTAGGCAGAAGAAAACAGAATGCACTGCAAAGCTCAGAATAAAACCCTACTCAAGTAAAACAAAAAATGTTTTAGTATGGTAAGCGCTTTCACAGTTCAACACTGCTTCATTAGACATCACCATTAAAAACATCTAACTATTTATATTCAAATTGACCAATAAAAATCAGTGCTCAATTAAGCACAGAAACAAATAATCTTAAAGTACTAGTAAAGAACTCTTAACATAGGAAAACACATACAAAAACATACAGTCATAAAAACATGACAGTGACACAATCTTTTATTCAGTGTTTCAATGGTCTCTGTATTAAGAATGGTTTGAGCGAGACCATATCATTAATGCCAGGAGGACAGTCTGCTTTTAAAAAACAGAATCCATTTCTGCTCAGAAGCTTCTGTCCTATTCCTGAGATTCCCTCCCCTTAAGCTTTCTTCTATAATTTCTAATACGAAGAATTTAAACTGATGTTGTGCATTATTATACTCCACATGCTTAGCTAGGGCACTTGTTTCTTTCTTATTCCTAATATCCCTTAGATGCTCAAGCACAAGTTCTCTAAAGGAACGATTTGTTTTCCCACTATAGTAAATACACCAGTAAACATAGTAAACTATATTCTCAGTGGTGCAGTCAGCATAGAAAAGAAAATCTACAACACACTTCTGTGTAGGATGTGTGAACTGACTGCCAATAAAAATATATTTACACACACTACATTTCCTACACGGGAAAGTCCTTTTCCTTTGTGATATTACCAGAGAAGATGTCTCATTCTTCCTATAACATAGCTGCCTTTTAATAGATGAATTATTCTTAAATGAAAACTAGGTTTCTAGTCACTATCTCTCTCAAATCATCATTTGCATACAAGATGTTCCAATTTTTCATGATGATATCACAAAATATATTGACATCATTCGAATATGTTAACGGGAACCTAACCCTTCGTACATCTGTGCACATCTGCGAAGACTGTACTCTAGTAGGATTCTCTGTGAAGAAGAGTCTACCCCTTATCTCTTTCTCTAAGTACTGACTGTATACAGTTATCAATCTCTCTTGCCTTGTACCCTCTGTCAATAAAATCTTTTTTAAGTTGATCAAAAGCACTCATTAATTGCTCTTCATCATTCATCATTATGTAGCCTCATCATCCTGAGGAATTGTCCAGTATGGACATTCCTCGGGACATGGTGTGGGTGCCTATTATTCCTATCTAGTATTGTATTATTCCTTATCTCTTTCCTATATAGCTCTGTTCGAAAGGTACCTATCTCTGACCTTTGTACCTTCACATCAAGAAAATTAATCTGCTGAGTGGAATATGTATGTGCGAACCTCAAGAAGGATGTCGTAGTTTCCAAGAAATCAAGGAAGGACAATAACTGTTCTTCATTTCCCCACCACAAAACAGACATCATCCACAAATCTTTTATACCATATAATACATGGACTAAAAGTGCTATTAGTCAGCATTACATCAATTTCCCAATTAGCCAAAGTAAGGTTGGCGTAGCTATTGGCACAGGCTGTGCCCATAGTCATGGCAACCTTCTGTAGGTAACAGTCCCTTCAAAGATGAACACATTATTTTCTAATATGATCTCAGTCAGACTTCAAATAAGATTAGTCTTCTCGTTAGAATAATATTTGCCCTTCATCAACAGTTCTCTCAAATTTTCTATCCCCCACTCATAGGGGATAACAGTGAAAAGTGAATATATATCTAGGGTTACTAAAACACCTCTTTCTCAGTGAGATTCAATAAACTGAAATCTCTGTGCAGGAACAGTGTAGCCATGTCTGCACGGAATATGGCTGCCAAGCGATCCAGTAAACTACTGTTCTGATGTGCACGAGCCTGCCTACACTATTCCTGCACAGACATCACTGCATAATGCTAATTACCTCATTTGCTGGTGAAAACAATGCAAATGAGGTGAATTAGTAATTCAACAAGCAGGCAGTCATCCGTGCAAGAATAGTGTTAGTTGCAGAAATGTATTCGGCTACTAGCCGAATACATTTCTGCAAAAATTAAAACAGAGGCATGACAGCTAAAATAAAAGCATGTATTATAATCTTTAGGCATGCCAATGGCCAAATACATGGCTATTGGCATGGAAAAGTGTTTCATTTTTCTAAAAAAGCTTTTTTTTTTTTTTGGCCGATCTCATCCATTTAAGTATAGGGCAGTGGCGCATAAACAGGATCATGCCGAAAATAAAAAAAAAAATGTGAAAACACAGTTTTAAGGGAAATCTGCATCTTGCCATTGTAGTCTATGGCATGCAGAATCAAAATAATACCAGGGAACAGTGATCGCTAAGGGGAAAGGCTCTGGTGCAGTGCAGTAACTAGGGACTAAGGCAGTGAGGTATGCAAATGAGGGGAAATGTACTGAATCACAAAAATATTCTAAGTGCCAAACTGCACCTAACTATGTAGGTGCTATAACATGATTGTGTATGCAGAAGAAACAGCTGACATGAAAAGGGGGTATGTCATGCTTGCTGTAAGCACATTGGAGCTCCATGGCTCCCAGATAAGCTTAACTAAGCACCACTATGCAATGGGGTGTGTCTGAGGCTGTATTGACCTATTCCATGAAATGAAGAGCATGTTTGTGTCCAGGGGAGGGAATTTCTTATTGTTTACCTTAGCTAAATGGATTTACACGGCATGCACCGGGTCTAAAACAAACAAAAACGCCCACCTGGAAATAGCAGGACTGTTTACATTTGGATGTGGGGTTTGTGCAGCGTGCCTCAGGGCTTAAAAGGGGCAGAAATGGGAAGGGGAACAGAAAAAAAAGGAAAATAGCAGAATGAAAGCAATTAAGCAGTCAAGTACAAATAACATAGCTGGCAGGTGGAATGCATCATAGCCAGACAATCATACAGGCAGCATCTGCAACACAACAGTATAAAGTATGGAAACACCTTACAGTCTGTTTTTTTCCCATAACCTCTGCACCATTGGTGTACACATGCAGGGGAATTTTAACTGAAAAAATGTTAGGGGCTGCCATTGCTTTGATTCATCAGTATGTGCTAGAGGCTGAGGGCGGTGAGGAGAATAATCCCGACAACCATCACAGACCGAGGAGAGGAGTGTTCAGACCCAGGGTAACTTACCAGGGGCTACATAATTTGGAGATAGTAGAGCACTACAGGGTGGACACAGACATACTGCAGCAAATCATCTAGCTGTGCCGGTCTCAACTCAGACCCAGAGCCATCAGAGGGGAGCCCATCCCAGTGGATACCAAGGTATGTGTAGCCTTAAAAATACTAGCTACAGGTACTTTCCAAAGACCTATTGGGGACATCATGGGGATCTCACAGGGATCTGCATCCAGGGTACTCCCCCAGTTCCTGGATGCCATCCTACCACATACCAGTGAGCACATTTACTTCCCCAACATCCATGAGGAGAGGGCCAGCAATATGCATCTCTTCCACCATGTAGCAGAATACCCATAGGTACTGGGTGCAATAGACTGCACACAAATCCACATCAAAGCACCACCCGGTGAACAGGGTAGGGTCTACATAAACCGCAAGGGCTTCCCCTCTATCAACTGTCAGGTCAAGTGCAATGCCCAGGGCATTATCATGAATGTGTCTGATGGCAGCTCTGGAAGCTATCACGACTTCCACATTTGGCATTCGTCACAGCTGTACCAGTCATTTGCCAGTGGGGACATCCTGTATGGCCATCTGGTGGGGGATGCTGGCTATGCACTAAAGCCATGGATGATGACACTCATCTGAAATGCACACATATCCACTCAGGAATGCCATAATGAGGCACACAAACAAACCAGGATCATTGTAGAGCATTTATTTGGGATGCTCAAGTCACTGTTCTGCTGCCTTGACATATCTGGTGGAGCCTTGCAGTACTCTCCAGCCACATGTGCAGACATCTTCATAGTATGTGCCATGCTACCCAATATGATCCTGCAGAAACAGCTGCAACAAGAACAGTATGGTGAAGGGACACACAGCCCCCACCATTGCCAAGGTCCCCACAAGCACAGAGGGACTTCGATGAGGAACTCCCTGAGCCAGCCCCTGTAGGCAGATGGAGGCATGTCCAGTATGCTCAGGCCTTGGCAAAGAGGCAAAGCATAGCACACACAACGACACTGTAGGGACCCAAGGACTGACACCTCTCTCTGACTTGCACACACAGTATAATGGATGACACACACATCACATTTCCTGTAACTTACCATGTATAGGCAGTGTACTGTGTGCATCCAACATAGGCGGCCCTAAAGCACTGTCCTCACAACTGCAGCAGGCACAAGGTAAGTTAGTCTTAACAATAAATGAATGGATAAGTATGTTTTGGTAGCATATCGATGGTAATGCTGCATGCATGCAAGGGAATGGGGTGGCCTACTGGGATAGTAGCAGACAACTGACAGCTATGTGAGACACCAGGAAATATCTGCCCAATACTGGCCTCACTACACTATGCAGTAGTACCCAAGGTGGAAAATCCTACTGCAGTATATGTGTGGGGTCATAGGTCACAGACATGGATGTCAGTATGGGGGGTCCCATACCCTCCCCTCATACCCACACAGCAAGTCAGCTATAGAAAACCAGAGAGAAATGTCTGGCAAAAACCCACAAATGGTGGTAATGTTGAATTACTCTCCCCCACAGACTCACACAGTGATAGCACAGCAGGTCCCGCAGTTGCAGTAAGGCTATGAAGGGTAAGAAGTCTGAAACTGAAATGTATGCCATTACTGATATGCCTCTAGTCCCCAAGACAGGGCACAACAGTATGGTAAATGGAAGGAAAATGTAAAGCAAATATCAGCTCAGTCTGTGCAAATGTGTACAGTTGACAGGTGCCCCCCCCCATATACCCACAGATATGCAGTACCATGTATGTTTGCAGGAAAATAGCAGCATAGCACACATTGACAGGGTTGTCACAATACACATGAAAACATGTTGCATGTCCACACTATGCAGGGGTCTATGTGTATGTGTGGTTAATACTGTCAGGATCTGGCCAGCACATTCTCCTGGCTGTCATCTTGTAGTGCCCTAGGTACACTGCTCTCTTTGACAGTGCCATGTGCAGATAACTGCAATGCCCAACTATTATGCATGTCATTGACACCTACTGCTCTGCCACTGACATACCTGGAAGTCACAGTGCTATGTGGGATATACTACACATTTAATGGACTTTATGAAGGCTGTGTAGCCGAGGTGCTAAGGCTTTTGTGAATATAGTGCTTTTTGGTACTGTTGCCAGTGGTTATTTTCAATAATTCTTTTTTTATGTTTCTTTTTACATATAATGGGCATGCCTCCACAGTAGAATGCACGCTGTACTAATACCCATAACTCCCAGCCTCTGACAGAAAGATGCCTGTACAAGAGCAGAAATAAAAGTGGAACAAAGCACAATGATAGGCACGTGTTGTAAATATCACCCTTACATATTGAGAAAGTTGGTAAGGTGAGGGGTTTGCAGTAGCAGGAATTGTCTGAATGTTATGTAGTCTGAAACAGTAATGTCTGTCATTATTTTATAACATCACTCTTCAATTATATGTAACTAACTTGCCATAAACTGGATGAAACCTCTAGCCAAACACCTGGACAATCTGCCAAAAAATGTACAAGTGAGAGGAATGACCACACCAGGATATGGTATCTCAGGTTAGAAAGATAGTACACAAGCAGGAGATCCCCAGCCAGTATATCATCAAGTTGCTGGACTGTTTACACAGTGCATCATCACTCAACTGGCTGTAGCCACACCTCACAACTGGACTTGTTGGGCAAGAATGTACATAGCTGGACTCATAATATTGGTCTATGCATCATACAACTAGTATTCCTCTGGTAAAGCACTGTGATGATCTGAGGATGTCTGCCACTAGGTAATGACACATTATACCATGACCCCCCATTAATATTCCAAAACGTGCACGCTGATTGGCCAGCGTGCACATTGTAAATCGACTTATACTAGTGGAAAAAGGTCCGGTCGCCTGGACTTTTTCCATTAGTATATGTCCCTTTTAAAACACTGTCTCGCTATGTTAAAAGAGTTTAACATAGCGACACAGGTTTAAAAAAAGCAACGGAGATCTCTGTTGCTTTTTTTAAAGCTGCCTCGCTATGTTAAACTCCTTTAACATAGTGACACAGTGTGTAAAAAGAAACGGAGATCTTGCTTTCTCTGTTGCTTTTTTTTAAACCTGTCTAGCTATGTTAAATGGGTTTAACATAGCGAGACAGCTTTAAAATAAGCAATGGAGATCTCTGTTGCTTATTTTAAAGCTGTCTCACTATGTTAAACCCATTTAACATAGCGAAACAGTAAAAAGCAATGGAGATCTTGCTTTCTCCATTGCTTTTGGCCACAGCTCTGATGTACTGCGTAGGCATGTGCAGTACATCAGAACTGCCGCGGATACCAGACAGCTGCAGAAGGGCAGCAAAGAGGCATTATACAATGCCATTATTTAAGAAAAGTAATTATTTCTTTTCTTAAATAATGTCATAGTATAATAGCAATAACCCACGCCAACTGTGGGTAAATCCTGCATTACCCACACCCAGGCATGGGTTATTGCTATAATACATTGAAGTGTCAGACAACAGATATGTCAGAAAATGCTAAACAAATCCAGTACCCCGAAGAAAGTCCTGTGTACTCCTGAGAGGTATGGCTGTAGCACACAAAACCCTGGACTGGAGTATATTTATCTCTGGAATAGAGTCCCACTCTAACTATAGAAAGTCACACTGAGCATGCTCCTATACTAAGAGAATCATGGGACATGTTGGAGAATCACAGGACATGTTGGAACCCACATCAGACTATATGACTGTATTGTACATATATATATATATATATATATATATATATATATATATATATATATATATGTCTGTGCATACAGACAGCTATGTACACCTTAACTGTCCCTACACACACATCAGATAGGATTACCCTCAGCTAGCTGTAGGTGGCCCATATGTGATATATCTGCATATGTTGCATGTGATACACAGACATATATATGGGCAACAGATAACATATGTCAAACATACACACACACAGATGTGGGGAAGTGAGAGACACACAGAGGGGGACACAGACAGAGTGAGTCACACACACGGATCACACACAGATACCCTGAATGGCATACAGTGATGTCCTGCTGTGGACAGTGGCATACCAGTTGTAAATACTTGCATGTGGCAGCATAAAATGTGAGCCCCATTGTGTAATAGTACTGAAGATGGGGTGATAATAGCACATCATTTGTGTGTGTGTGTGTGTGTGTGTGTGTGTGTGTGTGTGTCCATAGATCTACGTACTAGGAGACTGCTCCCACTCAGTACACTTGCATTGCCCTACTTCACAAGATATGCCGCTGTCATTCACCTTAGAAGTACCATTGGACACCTATCACCCCTATAACTTCTGTAGTGCATGTGATAACTGCGTAACACTATAGTACATACACCTAGATAGGTAGGGGTTCTAATTTCAATACTGGCAACTGTGTGTGTGTGTGTGTGTGTGTGTGTGTGTGTGTGTGTGTGTGTGTGTGTGTGTGTGTGTGCGTGTGTGTGTGCGTGTGTGAGAGAGAGAGAGAGAGAGAGAGAGACAGTTGTGTGTGTGAGAGTGAGGGAGTGTGTGTTCGTTTGTTTGTAGGTGAAACAGTTTTAGGCCATTCCCACCCACAACACTTCCCAGTACTCCACTTTATCAGTCCTGTTGATGTTATTCCCCTTATCAGCATCTTTGGCCAAGTGTCAACCCAGTAAGCTCTGTAGCAAGTGGGATAACTGTGTAAAAGTATAGTACAAATTACTAGATAGGCAGGGGGTCTACTCTCAGATCTGGCAAATGTGTGTGGGTGTGTAAGTGTGTGTGTAAGTATGTATGTTTGTAGGAATAAGTATTTTGAAAGTTTTCCACCCAGTGCCCTACTTTATCAGTCCTGCTGATGTCATTCCCCTTATCAGCACCTTTGGCCAGTTGCCAGCCCAGTAAGCTCTGTAGTGAGTGCAATAACTGCATAATACTATAGTACAAATAACTAGACAGGCAGGGGTTCTATTCTCCAATTCAGCAAAAGTGTGTGGGTGTATAAGTGTGTGTTTAAGTGTGTATGTTTGTAGGAAGAAGTATTTTGATATGTTTCCCACCCTGTGCCCTACTTTATCAGTCCTGCTGATGTCATTACCCTTATCAGCACCTTTGACCAGTTGTCAGCCCAGTAAGCTCTGTAGCACATGCATACTGTGTGTGTGTGTGTGGGGGGGTATACTTCCCATCACCCTACTTTACAAGGCCTGCTGATGTCATTCACCTTAGAAGTACTTGGGACAAAGTGAAATTATATAACCTCTGTGGCACTTCTAATAACTGTGTAACACTATAATAGAAATAACTAGATAGGTAGGGGTTCTAATCTCAATACTGGAAACTGTGTTTGTCTGTTTTCGTTAAGAATCATATCATATGTGGATAATACCATTTTGAGTTTTGTACCACCCTGTACATTTCCCATCACCCTGCTGATGTCATTCACCTTAGAAGTACATTGGGACAAGGTGAAATCATATAAGCTCCGTGGTACATCTGATAACTGCGCAAGACTATAGTAGAAATAACTAGATAGGTAGGGGTTCTAATCTCAGTACTTGCAACTGTTTGTGTTTGGGTGAGAATCATATCTTGTGTGGGTTATGCTATTTTGATGTGTGTACCATCTATGCCTATTTACCACCTCCCGATGGCATTACTTTATACAGCATGTTAATGACATCTGCCTCACATGCAGCATGTTAAACCATTGTATGTTTACATCTGTACAGATGTCTGTAGAATATCCAGATGTTTGCAACCTATATGAGGTCTGTGTCCTCTAACAATGGCCATGTGTGTGATATTGTTGCCAAATAGGTCACAGTTAGTGTAGTGACACACATGCCGGCATCAGATATCATACCTGACTGAAACATCATGCTGATACAATGTCTGTTATCCTGTCACTTGTCCAGGCTTGTAGGAGCAATAGATTACTCTAATTGCTATTTCTGGTGGGTTATCTCACCATCCATGAAGGCATTCACAACATTACATGTTGTAATAAGTAGTGGGTTATGTCCCACGCATATAATCTATGTGAGGCATGTCATATGTATGTAGCACTATAGTATATTAAAGTGGATATGTAGGTTTACTAATCTGTCTATTGCCAACTGTGTTTGTGTTACTGTATGCACATCCCCTGTGTCAGTCTTTACTGTGAGTATGCAAAGGATAGACCATTTTGTCTTCCTGTTCCACCCTGTGAACTCAGGAATACATACCACAAACCTGTCATACACAGTACCAGGCATGCCCTCACCAACTGCATCATAGGTTCATAGGTTCATAGGTAGGTACTAGGCTTTCGGCCCTAGGGCCCATACAATCCTAGCCAAAAAATGTACCCTGGCTTTTGCCACCCAAGAAAATTATTTTTCTGTGCCCCTGTCAAGCAGAGCCACAGAAGTGATCCCCAGGGTGAATTTCCCATCCAATCATCAAGATTTTTCTTGAAGAGTGCTAATGAGGAGCTCTGTTTGACATAGATAGATAGTCTGTTCCAGAGTATGGGAAGTCTCTGGGACAGGAATCTATCCCTCCAGCATGTTCTGTTTATTGTGGTGACAAGGTTAAGGTCCCTAGAGCATGTAGCTCGGAGGGATTGGGATTTCTTTAAGTGGAGCATGTCCAACAGTTCTGGGTTTGACATAGCTTTGTATGTTAGGCAGAGGTAGGCGATATGCGATGGAGTAAAGCTGTAGTTTTTTGAGATGGTCTGCATAGGGCATCTGTTTGAGGCCAGTAATCCTCTTTGTGAGGTATTTCTGTGGTCTTTCGAGTTGTTGCAGATGTCTTGTAAGGTACATACCAAAAGGGGTGTTGTACTCTATAATGGATCTAATGAGTGATGAGTAGAGGGGAACAATGACCTCTTTTTTTTCTGGATGAGAATCCTTTTGTGATGAGATGAGCCACGTAGAAGGATTTCCTGACCACTGTGGCGATGTGATTATCAAAGGAGAGACTACTGTCCACCTGTATCCCAAGGTCTCATCACATTTTCGGCATTAAGTAGACTACCAGCTATGTGGTAGTTCATGGGTACAGACTTTTTACCAAATGGGATGACAATACACTTTTTGGCATTGAGCTTTAGGCCATGGCTTTGACACCAAGTATCTGTCTCAGTGAGGCCCTTTTGTAGTTTGTCCATATCATTAGGAGTTTCGATTATGGATCCTAGTTTGCAGTCATCTGCAAACATTGTTAGCCAAAACCCTTCTGTGTTGGCCTGCACTTCAGAGAAGTAGATACCAAACAGGAGAGGACCCAGGACTGAACCCTGTGGTACTCCACTTGTCACTGGTCTGATGTCGTATTTGTAATCCGCTACTTTCACAATGTGGGTTCTGTCCATGAGCCAGTTGGCAACCCATCTTGTGACATAGGGATTTATACCTAGTTTAGTGAGCTTATCTATAATTCCAGAGTGGGGGGGGTGGTGTTGAAAGCCTTGGCGAGATCTAGATAAGCTGCGTGAACCATTTTACCCTCATCTATGGCTTTGGTGACTGTTTCAAAGAAGTTAATCAGGTTTAGGAGACATGATCTGCCTTTTACAAATCCAAACTGAGTAGGGTCCAGAGTTTGGAGATTACCAATGTCTTTGTTTATGAGTTCCACGATGATACATTCCATGGCCTTGGATTGAGTGTATGGGAAAGAAATGGCAGGGGCAACAGGTGCTAACAGGTGAATCTGTTACAGTTAATCTAATGGCTAAGCTTGTAAGGGACCTACTGACGGTACTTCAGTAACCTGTTCCGTATGTATGAGCCTGTGGTACTACACAACACTGAGGTGACATGTCTGTGACAAGGGATATATATGCCAGGTCACACTGCCTGACAACAGTGTCCATCACACAGACTGTTGCATGCATACACACCTGTTAAATGTACATATAAAGCTGCACCTTGGCTATGACACGGTCGGTGTATATTCCTCCATACTCCATGTTGGTAATGTCTGCAGGGCCACAGGCTGCAGACACGCAGACACCTGGAACACAAACAGAATAAAGTATGTTAGACTACATTCAGTCAGTGGTATTAACAGCAATAATGCATCATGGCTAATAAGGTACATACACCTTTATGTGTACCCATAACAAATGCAAGCAGACAGCACCTTACACGGTATTACATATCTATACTGAACTATATTCACCCTGTGCATCAGACCAATATTAGCATGTCATTGTGCATCAATGGTATGGATGATAGGAATGTGTCACAGGTATCATATGCACAGAGTGTGGTGTGGCTTTGCCAAAAGCCTAGGCTGGGCCATACAGTTGGCATCATGTGTGTGTGTTTGGAGGGGTATCCTGTAGATGGGCTGTGCAGAGGTGCTGTGTGTGTGTCTGGAGATGACCTACCTGTGATACAGATGTGTGTGTATATGTATGCATACAGTGTTGACATGTGGCCTTCCTACACAGGAGTATGTTGGACAGCTGTGGACCGTACATGGCAGGGTGTCCAGTTCACCATTTCCGGCCATGGACATGGGAACTGGTCCTGCTAGGGGTCTCACTGGCACCATCAGGCCCAGGGTTAGATGCAGTACTGCTTTCTGATGGTGACTGCTGTCTGATGGATGTGTGTCCCTGATTGGACTGGCCAGGATCAGGTGCCCATGGCCTGCTCCATTGTGACGTGCACAACAACCCCCCTTTGGTAGTGCTGTTGTCACTGCCACTACAGGAGTGTGAAGGTGCATGGCCCCGTAGACTCTCAGCTGATGTTGGTGCTGGCCTACATCCACTTGGCTGATGCTCATTTCCCACCACATGTTCTAGCACAGACATGCCATGGTCAAGGATTGCCAAGGTCTCACCCCACTGTCTATTCATGACCTCAGTATTTTGATGTGTGGCCTCAACAAGGTCATGTATGTCACCATGTAAATTAGGAAGAGTTGCATCCAACACCCTGAGTATTTGGTGTTGTGCTCACTAAGTGTCTGCACATCCATGACAGCCTGAACATGCATCCAGTGACACCTGCTGTGGGAGTTGCGACAGCAGCTTCACAAGCAGCAGTCCTCCTGCGAGCACCCCTGTCCATTCATCTGTGTGGGATCTCGCCTGCACTCTGGCTATGGCCAGTGTCTACACTCACACCTGCCATTGTCACCACACTAGCCTGTTCCATGCCACCACCTGCCAACTGTCCATCTGTGGCTGCTGGGGATGTGGTATGTGTGGACATTGTGACTGTATATGAGGACATTGTGGATGACTGTGGAATGCCAACCAATGGCACAGATTCAGCCCCTGACAACCCCACCTGTGCCTGACTATAACCATCATCATTGTCAGAGTCTGCAGAGGCACTGACATCAGATTCTGAGCAGCAGGGATCATGACCACCATGTCCACTTGTGGGGGGAAAACAACATATGTAAATTAATACCTGCACTATATTGTTTGATGCTACACACATGCACAGACACATACACACACACACACACACACACACACACACACACATACATATGCACACACACAGACACACACACATATACACACACACACACACACACACACACACACACACACACACACACACACACACACACACACACACACACAGCTGTGGTGGCAGACAGACATTACACAGACCTCACAATAGCCAACTGGTGACATTCACAACACAGTCAGACCACTACATACACACCCTGGACAGGTTCAACATCATGCAGTGCAGCCCTTTCCACTTAATGTTACTACTTATATACATCTCTGTGATACGTGAGTAGTGTTAGTAGGTGATGGGCCTTCAAATAGCACATACTGCACCCATGTACACATAATTGCTGTTCATCTGTATAGCACAGTGGCAACTGCTACAGAACATACCTCTCAACTGTGCAGAGTGTTGCTGAATGTCGATGTGTATGTCTCATATTTTTGATCTGTTCTTCATAAATCCTGTGTTTGTCTGACACATTACTGGGATGATCTGAGGATTGGTGTCACTAATTAATGACATATTTTGAGTTTCACACTTCAAAACCTGCAGTACATGTATGCTACAACAGAACCGGTTACACTAACAGCCTTCTAAGCTTACAGTGGATATTATAAGTGTAGACCCCTGCTAACATACCAGGTTTGTCTGATATATAACATCAGACCACAGAAATAATGTGATACAATTTCCCACCTTCAATGTGACCTATAACCTGTGCAATCCAATTGAAGAGCAAACACATTGGTTAGTGGTAACATAGAAGTTGAAATATGTACAATAGGCTGGCAGCATGACTGTGTACACCCTTAAACAAATACTTGGTTAAAGCACCTTTTGATTTCATAACAGCAGTCAGTCCTCTTGGGAAGGTGTTTATCAGCATGGCACATCTCAACTTAGCAATATTTGTACACTTCCTTGCAGAAGCCCTCCAACTTTGTCAGATTGCATGGGCATCTCTTCTGCAAAGCCCTCTTCAGGGCACCCCACAGATTTGCTATTGGATGTAGGTGTGGACTGTGGCTGGGCCATTCCAAAATGATGATTATCTTCTGGTGAAGACATTCTTTTCTGGATTTGGATGTATGGTTTGGGTCATTGTGATGTGAAAAGGTGTAACTCCTCTCCATCTACAGCTTTCTAGTAGACACATGAATATTTTGGGCCAAAAGGGACTGGTATTTGGAACTGTTCCTAATCTCCTCCACCTTGGCTAAAGGCACACTTCCAGCTTATGAACAGCAACCCCAAAGCAGGACACTGCCATCACCATGCTTCACCATGGGGATGGTGTTCTTTTGGTGATGCACAGTGTTGTTATTGTGCCAAATAAACCTTTTGGTAATGTGGCCAAAAAGTGCAACCTTGGTCTCATTACACCATAACACATTTCACCATATGCTTTTGGGAAACCTGATGTATTTAATTGAGAAATTTGCCAGACCTGGATGTGTGAGAAAAGGCTTCCATCTTCCAACCCTACCCATAGGCCAGACATGTGGAGAATACGGGAGATTGTTGTCACATGTAGTACACAACCAGTACTTGCCAGAAATTCCTGCAACTCCTTTAGTTTTGCTGTAGGTCTCCTGGCAGCATCCCTGACCAGTTTGGGTATTGCCTTTTCCACACATTTGGAGGGATTTCCAATTTATTGCCATGTCACTGTTGCCCCATATTTTCACCACCATTTGATGACTGTCTTCACTGTGTTCCATGGAATATGTAATGCTGTGGAAATGTGTATCTTTCTATGGGCTGATACCTTTCACAAATGAGATCCTTTTGCTGCTTTGTAAGCTATATGTGAACTATGGCTGTTGCTGTAGCAGGCAACTAAGTAAATGTTAGGATAATCCTGGTAGGACAGCTGACTATTATTTGCTGTTAATCAAAGAGTCTCTGTAATTAATGGCAGGTGTGTACCCGAGAGGATGTAATGCTGTAATTATATTGAAAGCTACTTCAACACAGTATTAACTTCAGCCTGTGCACACATATGCATCTAACTTCTTGTATGTTTCTCATGTGTCATGATCATTCCTCTAAAAGATTTGTTTGTTTTACAATTGAATTGCACAGGTTATTGGTCACATGAAAGGTCGGAAGCATTCAGAAATGTTTTATTGTGCTCTCATTTTTGTATATCAGAAATATCTGGCATTCTAACATGTGTATGTATACCATTTATATGCACTATATAACACTCATTTATAAAATATGTCCCTAATTTTGAACTTTTGTCCCCCCATTTTGTCAGTCTTTATCCAGATTTCTTGCAATGACAGGTTGTGAGGTATGTTGCAGATATGTGACATACCACACAACCTGTCATTGCAAGAAATCTGGACAAAGACTGACAAAATGGGGGGACAAAGGCCCAAAACTAGGGACATATTGTGAGGTATGTTACAGATATGTGACATTTCCTGCAAATAGCCTCCTGTTATGACCACTGTGATGCAATGCAGTTAACCCCACCACAAGTGAATGTGCAGATATCGCAATATGGCTGAAAGTAACAGTTGTGTGCATGGTCAAATGCATGACCTTAACATGCCTGGGGTACTGGTGAGCCACAACAGGAAAATCCCATACTCACTGGCTTCAGGTTGCTGTCCCACATCCAGACCAGAGAGACCTATGTAGTTGTGGGGGAGAGATATTGTCAGCAGACTAACATTTGGCATTGGTACAAGATGAATGCTACTTTTCTGCACATATACAGTACAAGCTCTGATAGTACACAATTTGCTGTCCTTCACTATAGATGTGTGCTTGTGTGCATTACTAAACCCCACCCACAAATGCAGTTTGATCTGAGATATGCATCTAGACACCCTATAGAAGACAGTATGACTGCTACATGATTGTGCACTGTGGCCTTACCTGGACACTCCTCACCTGTTGCCTGGGTGCCACCCACCTCCACGACTTGTGTTTCTTGTGTTGGCTGTTGTGTGGGGGCTGCCCCAAGGTTGGCAAGGAGCTCCTCTGTTGCCATATGTGGGGCCTGTGTGGCTGGACCCCAGCTGTAGCAGTACAGTCCCTGGCCATGGCGGCAGCCCTTTGCTGGGCACAACATATCAGGTCAGTTGCCTGATGCCTGACCTGATCATATGTGTGGCCATGGTGGCCCAAGGGGTTAACTCTGTGGACAAGGTCATCCCACAAGGCAATCTTCTCCCACAGATTTTGTCAACTACAGCTGAACATCATCCCATGGTGCTGGATTATAGCATTGATGATGGCTGCATTTTTGGCTTCAGTGTATGCTGGCCACCGCTGCATGTCACCTGGAAGACATAAACAGGGAAATACATCACAGGACCTCAGACATTGCCAAAAGTTATTTACAGAGCCAGCACATCAACATTGCCTATCATTAGCCACCACTTACAACCACATCATACCCCTGTCATCTATCAGCACAGCATGAACCTGCATTGCACTCCTGGTCCTGATGTGTCATGTTCCCCCCAATAAGGGCCAGTACATTGCAAAAACGACCATTTGTCATTCACATTGGTGTAGAGGGATGACAGAGGCTGTCTTCCTTGAAGATGGGTTATCAGTGATGTTCAGGCTTTGCTTGCATACAGTGTGTAATGGAGCTGGAAGCATATGCCTGAATTCATGTAGGATGCAGACAAGAATGTTATCATGTCCCATGGAGACTTGCTTTTGTTGACTTTGATTAGGCAGCATGCACCTGCTCCCTGATGATGAGGGGAGGGGGGCAGATCCGGTCCATATCTACCTATACTGATGGTGACCCAGGGGGGGTTATGTTTGCCCTAAACCTGTCTGCAATAATTGGCTATAGCTATGGTGTGTGTGTATGTGGTGTGATTGACCACCATTACAGGGTGGGTTGGGTTGTTGCCTCTGAAATTACAGACATATGTGAAGACGGACTTGTGATTGCCCTTGGTGGATGTGTCCAATTTGTACTAAGTTAGCCTTACAGTTATCCACCTGTGACCTTATATGCTCATCGAGACAAAGGTTGACTTGCTGCCAAGTTGGATCCTGCTCCTACTTTGCCCTGTACAGCCACTATAGCGACCAATTATGTGGTTTGTGTATTGCTGCTTATTTACCTGACATTTTGCATCCCATGTCTGTTATTATGAGGTGGCCAGGTACACCTACTCATACATACATGTGCACAGGTAATACCTGATATACATTTCTGTTCTATGCCAGTATGGCACACTGTGTTTACACTCTTGCTGCTCAGTCGTTCCTCTCAACCTGTTAGAGCAGGACATCTGGAGGACGCCACACATACATGGGGGGCAATGGGCCAAAATTAGTGACACTTTCTAAATATTGCTGTAACACACAAGTCATTTGATAGCACAGTAGCCTTTGCATTCACAGACATACCCTGGAGAATGTCCGACACTCATATGGCAGGAAGAGAGGAGAAAGACTAGGAGTGCGGTAGTGAGGGTAGGAACTTTTAATGTTGGCAGTATGACTGGTATAGGGACAGAGCTAGATGATATGATGAACAAAAGGAAGGTTGATATGTTGTGTATGCAAGAGACCAGATGGAAGGGGGTAAGGTTAGGTGTATCGGAGGTGGGTCCAAATTGTCCTATCATGGTGCGGATGGGAGGGGAAATGGTGTAGGGGTTATCCTGAAGGAACAGTATGGCAAGAGTGTTTTTGGAGGTGAAAAGAGTGTCGGATAGAGTGATGTTTATGAAGCTGGAAATTGATGGTGTAATGATGAATGTTGTTAGTGCATATGCTCTGCAAGTTGGGTGTGTGATGGATGAGAAAGAAAAATTTTGGAGTGAGTTGGATGAAGTGTTGATGACTGTACCCAAGGGTGAGAGAGTGGTGAATGGAACAGATTTCAATAGGCATGTTGGTGAAGGGAACAGAGAGGAGGAGAAAGTGATGGATAGGTATGATGTTAAACAAAGGAATGCAGAAGGTGAGATGGTAGTGGATTTTGCAAAAAGGATGGATATGGCTATGGTGAATACGTATTTTAACAAGAGGGAGGAGCATAGGGTGACATACAAGAGTGGAGGAAGATGCACACAGGCAGATTATATCCTGTGCAGGGGGCCAGTTTGAAGGAGATCGTAGACTTTAAAGTGGTGACAAGGGAAAGTGTAGTTAGGCCGCATAGAATGTTGGTCTGTGGGATGATATTGGTGATCAAGAAGAGGAGGAGGAGTGTGAGGGCAGCACCAAGGATCAAATGGTGCAAACTGAAAAAGGGTGATTGTGAGATTGCATTCAGGGAAGAGTTAAGACAGGTACTGGGTGGCAGTGAAGAGTTACTGACTATCTGCGTAACCACAGCAGAGCTAGTAAGGGAGCTGCTAGAAAGGTGCTTGATGTGACATCTGAACAGAGGAAGCAGGACAAGAGATCTGGCAGTGGAATGGGGAAGTATAGGAGGATATACAGAGAAAGAGGCTGGTGAAGAAGTGAGACTGTCAGAGAGATGAAGAAAGTAGACAGGAGTATAAGGAGATGAGGTGCATGGCAAAGAGAGAGGTGGCAAAGGCTAAGGATGAGGCATATGAAGAGTTGTATGAAAGGTTGGACACTAAGGATGGAGAAAACGACCTGTACCAATTGGCTAGATTGAGGGACTGAGCTATGAAAGATGTGCAGCAGATAAGGGTGATAAAGGATAATGAGGGAAATGTACTCACGAGCAAGGAGCGTGTGTTGAGCAGATGGAAAGAGTACTTTGAGCGGGCTGATGAATGAAGAGAATGAGAGAAAAAAGGTTGGATGATGTGGGTATGGTGAGTCAGGAAGTGCAATGGATTAGCAAGGAGGAAGTAAGGATAGCTATGAAGAGGGTAAAGAATGGAAAGGCTGTTGGTCCAGATGACATACCTGCGGAAGCATGGAGGTGTTTAGGAGAAAAGACAGTTGAATTTTTAACCAGATTGTTTAATGAAATCTTGGAAAGTGACAGGATGCGTGAGGAGTGGAGAAAAAGTGTTTGGGTACCAATTTTAAGAATAAGGGTGATATGCAGAGCTGTAGTAACTACAGAGGGATAACACTGATCAGTCACAGCATGAAATTATAGGAAAGAGTAGTGAAAGCTAGGTTAAGAAGTGAGGTGATGATTAGTGATCAGCAGTATGGTTTCGTGCCAGGAAAGAGCACTACAGATGCAATGTTTGCTCTGAGAGTGTTGATGGAGAAGTACAGAGAAGGTCAGAAGGAGTTGCATTGTGTCTTTGCGGACATAGAGAAAGCATATGACAGGGTGCCTAGAGAGGAGTTGTGGTATTGTATGAGGAAGTCAGGAGTGGCAGAGAAATATGTAAGAGTAGTACAGGATATCCACAAGGGTAGTGTGACAGTGGCGAGGTCTGCGGTGGGAGTGACGGATGTGTTTAAGGTGGAGGTGTGATTACATCATTGATCAACTCTGAGCTCTTTCTTATTTGCAGTGGTGATGGACATGTTGACAGACAAGAACAGACAGGAGTCCCTGTTAACTATGATGTTTGCAGATGACATTGTGACCTGTAGTGAGAGTAGGGAACAGGTTGAGGAGACCCTGGAGAGGTGGAGATATGCTCTAGAGGGGAGAGGAATGACGGTCAGCAGGACTAAGACAGAATATATGTGTGTGAATGAGAGGGGAGGATAGAGAAATGGTGAGGATGCAGGGAGTATAGTTTGTGAAGGTGGGTGAGTTTAAGTACTTGGGATCAACAGTTCAGAGTAATGATGAGTGTAGAGAAGAGGTGAAGAACAGAGTACTGACAGGATGGAGTGGGTGGAGAAGAGTGTCAAGAGTGATTTGTGACAGACGAGTACCATTAAGAGGGAAAGGGAAGGTCTACAAGAGGGTAGTGAGACCAGCTATGTTATATGGGTTGTAGACAGTGGCACTAACAAAAAGGCAAGAGTCAGAGCTGGACTTGGCAGAGTTAAAGATGTTAAGATTTGCACTGGGTGTGGCAAGGGTGGACAGGATTAGGAATAAGTATATTAGAGGGTCAAGCCAGGTTGGACCTTTTGAGATAAAGCCAGAGAGGTGAGATTACATTGGTTTAGACACGTGCTGAGGAGGGATGCTGAGTATATTGGAAAAAGGATGGTAAGGATGAAGCTGCCAGGAAAGAGGAAAAGAGGAAGGCCTAAGATAAGGTGTATGGATGTGGTGATAGAGGACATGCAGGTGGTTGGTGTGACAGAGCAAAATGCAGAGGACAGGAAGAAAATGAAACAGATGATTCGCTGTGGTGACCTCTAACAGGAACAGCCAAAAGTAAAAAAGGAGATGTTGTAATGTTAGTCTTCACAGATTTGCCAATGATTTGCCAGACATAACACAACTCTATGAGTAAATGACTACAAATGAGCTCAGTATACCATATGCAGTTCAACACACACATCTGAAACATTAGTTTACTATGCAAATACCCTGTATATGTCTCTCACATTTCTGAGACAAATATGTACATCATAGTTGTATTCACAAGTAACATATTGATATCTACAACATCCCAGTAGCTGGCCTAGTAGTGTCACAGTCAGTATTGTTCAACACACACTCCAGTAGTAGTCATATGTGAGCCATCCTTTCCTGGGGTGACTCAGAGGCTTGAGTTGTGGTCTATGTCATTGCAGACAGACCCAGATGCTATGGCCATAGTTTCTGATCGTCAATATATCAGTACAGCAAGTCTTGTTGAGGCATATTTGTTGAACTTCATATTTCCCATTATTACATACCAGGGGCAGCTCGTGCTATAGGACTGCAGGACTGCAGCCCTCCCACCTAAAAAACAAATAAAAGTGAAACAGAGAAACACAAAAACAAATACTGTAAATTCCTGGAAGTGTGCGCATTTGCGCACAGTCTAAAATAGACAGGAACACTCAGCAGTCTAGATAGGGGGAAAGGCATCTCAGCCCCAAGATGCCCAGCAGACATTTGGCTCGTCGGTGTGTGTGTGCATGTGTAAAATGCCCCAGCTGCTATTTACTGGTGGCTAGAGCAAACTCATGGTGGTGTGCTAGGGAATACCTCAGGCTTGAACCCTGTACCTTGTATGCAGGTGTTAAGGGCCTGAATTCCCCACCCACCACCATTTGTAAAACATTTGCAGATTTTTGCCTCATATTTGATCTGTTCTGTTCCTCATAATATCTGTGGTTTCTCAATGCTTAAATGCTTAGATATTTGATGGTGCAGTGGTAGCACTGTTGCCTCACAGCTGCAGGTTTGATTCTTGGCTGGAGTGCCTTTTGTGTGGGGTCTGCATCTTCTCCATGGGTTTGCTTTTGTGTCCTCCCATGTTACAAAGACATGTCTGCATTATTTCTTCCTGGGCCTCTGCTGAAACTTGTTTTTTGTTCCAAGTCAGACTGACCTGGTTAACAAATGTTAAATAAAATTGACAGGCATTTGAATTTCAGACTTCAGGTTTCTGAATGTTTAATTCCTTAAATATTTGATGATGCAGTGGAGCATTGTTGCCTCACAGCTATAGGTTTTCTAATTTGATTCTTGGCTGGGGAGCCTTCTGTGTGGAGTCTGCATCTCCTCCCTGTGTTTGTGTGGATTTGCTCTGGTGTCCTGCCATTTTACAAAGACATGTGTCATCAGTATTTCTCCCTGGGCCTCTGCTGAAAATATTTTGTTCCATCAGAAGTAAAATTGACAGGCATGTGAATTTCAGACTTCGTATTCTTCAGAAAATACATAGTAACACAACATTTTATTCTAGCAATTTCTCTAAGTTTATAAGATGAATATTTGAAATTTGTCCCTATTTTTGGGACTGTATTCTGCCATTATTGGCTTCGTTTTTTGTGCTAAGGTTGACAGCTATGGCAAGAACTTAATTCACTGAATATGTTTGAGGGCTGAATTCCCTCATTACTGGGTTTGTCCAGGTATTTTGTGCTAAGAGGTTGACAGCTATGGTGAGAATTGAATTCACTAAATGATAGCCATTTAAGTTTCAGTCTTCCTCTCTTTCACAAAGCAGCTGATTTGGCGTAGTGGTATGTTGCTCTGACTGTTTTGCACAGGGACCTTGGCAGTAAAATGCATGGTGGCAACACAGCATTTTATTCTAGCAACTTTCAAAGATTATACAAGCAATGTTTAATGTGCCCCTGGTTTTTGGGCTTTTGACCCCCCCAATAAATGTTGGCTTTTTCCAGATTTCTTGTGCTGCGAAGTTGAGATGCAGTTGAGTATTGAGTAGATTTTTCAAGGAGCTGAGAGCTGCAGGAGAAGAGAAGTTTAGTGCTGCTTATGCTGATTCTGCTTGCATTGTTAATAGCACAACAGGTTGTGTACTTGCATTTGATGCAGAAGGCAGTGGGTTCTACTCCCACAAGGGGTGGATTCTGCCATACTGAGAATGTCCTCTTTGGTGAAGATACTAACTATGAGCCTGTTATCAGTTTGCCATCCATTTCCTATTGCAATATTACTAGCTTATCATTTTTAATGTAATATAGGCAATTTATTCCTCAGGGGCAATGGACACTTTATTTTTCGATGAAACCATGAAATATAAAGGTGTTTGCTAGCAGCAACCTCTTCATTAGTTACAGATTTCTTTAATGTGGAATTATTTAGATAACTTTTACTTCTTCAGAGATTGTGCATATTTACTGATAATGGTGGACTGTAGAATTGTGCATATTTACTGATAATGGTGGACTGTAGAAGTTTGAGTAGACTTTTATGATGGAAATGTTCTGAACCGGACAGTTTTGTCATTATGGGTGCATGTATTTTGTCTCATTGTTTACTGGAAAAATGTTCTGAATTGGGCAGATTTGTCATTATTGGTGCATGTGTTTTGTTTCATTGTTTACTGTAAAAATGTTCAAAACAATAAATTGAAAACACCCTCTAACAACTGTACTGTATTTTACAAGGAATATAATTTAGTACAATCAGGAAGGTGTATCAAAGAGCACATGTATGTTTCATGTGCAGGGGGGCTATGATTTGAAAACAGCCCAAAATTAATCTTTATCTGCCACTGGCAAAATTTATTTTCTTTGAATGTGGGTTTCAATGCTGTTTCAATGAATGTGAGTTTCAAGGGCAGAGAAGTTTTAATGCTAAGTCTGTTTTCATTGTGAGACTGCATTGCTTTGTTTAGCAGATGTCTTAGTGTTTGTGCTGTAAAATGCAAAATAAAACTTTCAAATTAAGTCCAAATCATCATAGAAGTAAAGCAGTATGCACATTAGTGTTTATGGTAAATGGAGTGAAATAGCCAAGTAATGGATCATTGGAATGGCTGCAGGGGGGAGGCTCCATTCGACCATGATTTTGTGAGGGGGAAGGGTGGCAAACTCAAAGACAGCCCCACCTGAACTATACCTCCCAACTGTCCATATTTTCAAAGAATGAATAGATTTTTGCCTCTTATTTTTGGTTTGTTCCTCATAAAATTTGTGGTCTTCTGGCAAATCATTTAGGAATTAAGTCACTAAATAATGACACACTGAGTTTCAGACTTCATAACCTTCAGAAAAAATGCATGCTAAAGTAAGACCTGTTATTCTATCAACTGTCTCAGTTTATATAAGTGCAATTTTTAGTACTGTTTATATGTTCCTCCAATATATTTGGCCTTGTCCAGATTTATTGCATTAACAGGTTGAGAGGTACATGCAAATAAATTGCTTTATAGAATTAGGCATAGCCAAACCTCTCAACTGTCCCCGATTTTGGCTCAAAATGTTGCTCTTCCCCCTAATAATCCCTCTGCAAAATAGCAATTTTAGAAGAAAACATGGATGGTTTACAATTAAGATATAACTGTAATAATCAGAGTTATAGATTACTTTTATTTCAGAAATGCATGTAGATTCTTTTATTTCTTCAGCTGCTCAAGTTAGCAGTACGAATATTAAAGTGTCCCTTCTTTGACAGGTTCCCAGCTGTATTGTGTGGCTATTTTATATTTTTGCATCACATTTTTGGTCCATTTTCATAAACTTGTGGTTTTTTTGGCAAATTAGTGACAAATCATTAAAGACTAAAGTTAGAAAATAATGACAGACATTTGAGTTTCAGATTTCATACGCTTCAGAAAATTCATACTAATGCAAGACCTATTCTATTATCTTTCTAAGTTTATAAGAGCAATATTTAAAAATTGTCCTTATTTTTTGGGCCTTTGTCCCACTTCTATGTATGGCTTTGTCCATATTTCTTGCTCTGAGTTTGAGATGTATTGACAAATGTGTCAGGGCCATCATGGTCAGGCAGAGACATTAGCGACATACTTGTTACACCTGACTCCCCCATGTAGTGACTCTGGATGTGTCCAAGCAAGGCAAGGTGTAGTTATGCAGTGTAAATGTGCAGAGTACCCCCCCCCCCCATCCAAGGTAGACACAAGTACTACAGTGGCTTTTCATCTGTCCTTGATTTTGCAGAATGGTCTGGTTTCTGTCATATTTTTGTACTATTGATTTATGCTTATTATTCAGAAAGTGCCTGTTGCTCTGTGTTTAAGTGGCAATGCTTTAATGACCATCAGGTAAGCTTGTCTGAGATTGTAAGATGCAAGTAAGCTTTAATAAGCATACTGTTAAAGAATTGCCAACATTGAAAGCCTTTCTGTTGTTGCCATGCAGAGAATACTTAACTAGATAATGTATAAGCCTTGGGTATTGAAATGCATATGACAGTATTTGTAATAAAGGACAGGATTACATTATTTTAAGAAGGTCATTACACTTGTTGGAGACTTCCAGTCATCTCTGCAGGCTTAACCTGTAAATTAACAGAATGCCAACCGTGTGTGGTCCATAACCTGTACAATAATCCTTTAAGCAATGTATCTTGAGCTTGTTTCTTGTTTGTTTTTCATTTTTTACTTTGATCATGTTTTCCCCATGAAACAAGTAAATAGTTGTCAGGCAGCGGGTCTTTTTTGGATAAGAAACATTTTTACAAGTGAAGGCATCAGAGATTTCTACTTTCAGCATGTTACTTGGTACTTTAATAAAGCTGAATATAAATTATAATTAGAACTGCAGTGCAAGGAGAAGTAGTTTGAGTTGAGTGCTGCTTGTTTTTCTTATACTTAATTTTGACTGGCATTCCAGTAATGTATTTAAAAAGTAATTTATTTTTTCATGCCTCACAACCTTTTGTTTCCATCTAGATATTAAGTAAGCTGTCATGCAGCCAATGCATTGAAATATTTTTATTCTTCTACACTTCGTTTTTGTCTTGATTGGACTCTCATAATGATGGTTTGGCACCCAGGGCAGCGTATTTAATTAAAGTTATTTTTTGTGGTTTTGAGCATAGCTCCTTCCCTTTCTAGTTGGCCGCACCCCTTCCCATTGACCCCGCCCATTCAGCTGTCTCCTGCAGCCCCCCTTTGATTTGAAGTCACCAGCCGCCACTGTTACATACCCCCTACTGCATTCTATTACATGCCTACTTGTTTGACATACCTTTTGTTTTTTTCCAAGTATAACTGGTGTGATTCCAATTTCTGTTTGTTGGCTTGCTTGTCTGTCTGTCTCTGTCTTTCTCTCTCTCTCTCTCTCTCTCTCTCTCTCTCTCTCTTCCTCTCCAAGATGTAGGGTATACATCTGTTTTGCACAGGCATCAGCTTGCCTTTTTTTGGTAATGCTGATGAGCAGCTGATGGCCTGTGCACCAGTTAGTGTCCCCAACTTGCTAATTGTACATAGAACAGCTGTTTTGTTATTCCTAAAGCCAATGGCATGGCAACATGCTGCTATAATTGACTACTTCATGTGGACTTGGCCCTTTTTCTTCCCTGTGAGGAGGACTTCATGGAGGTGTGTGAACAACAGCATCACAGAGGGTAGTTGAAAATACCTCTCACAATGAAAACTGTGGAGACAGCCCAACAAAATGGGGGAGAATGCTCCAGACATAGGGACAGAATGTAAGTATTGCTGTTATTTATTTATTTACATTTGTTTACCGGGAAATTCCGACTGGACGCAGGTCCTTTTTTCAGCGGATGCCCGGGGAGAAAAGCTCCACATCATGTACATGATAAATAGAGATACAAAGTTGCAGCAATAGTAAGCAACATTACAGGTTGTTGGCTTTAATACAATAACATGATATCGATTATCAACAGTATATACAGTAAATGTAAGTTAAGATAGTTTCTTTTCATTTATAATATTAGTAACAAAGTTGTCAGACAAGATTTTAAAGTATGTAAAGACAGCTAGCTAATTCTGACTGTGGTTAGTAGTGGTGGTAGTATAGTTGAGTTGAGTCTAGATGGGGGGGTAAGGGTGGGGGTGTTAGTCTGGATTAGAACAAGGACAAAGCCAGTGCAAATTTAAGTGGAATTTGAGTGTAGTCTTGAAAAGGCTGCTGGAAGGTAGAGTAGTTATAGAGGGTGGAAGACTGTTCCAAAGTTTAGATATGGTACATGAAAATATGTCTTCTTCTGCTGAGTTTTTGGGTTTGATAACAGTGAGTTGATTTTTGTTGCTTGATCTTAGGGGCCTAGTGGAGTGATAGGGTTGGAGAAGGGCTTGAAGGGAAGGGATGTTAAGGGTTGGTTAATAAGTTTATGAGCGAGGGTGAGTTGATTAAAGTGAAGGAGTTGTGGGAGTTCCAGACAGTTTAGTTCTTTAAGGGAGATACAATGATGGCTGCAGTAGGAGATTCCAGTGGCAAATTTAACAATTTTGTTGCAACAAGCATCCGGCTTGTGTAGGTCTGAATGTCTAAGGTTAGTAAGTATGGGGGATGCAGAGAGTAGGGTGAAGATTCGCTGGGAATTGGCTATGGTGATTCTAGCTGCCTTGGTTAGGAATTGGCGGCTTTGATATAATGCATCAAGTTTCTTGTGAACTTTCTTTATTGTGAGAGATATGTATATGGGTGTCAATTCTATGTTTGTTGTCGATTTTCACACTGAGTAATTTTGTGTGTTCTGATGGAGAGATGATGGTATTGTCCTTGGCCAGGGTCAGAAATTGTCATTTCTGTGAACACAAATTCTAGAATATCTAATATTAGTATGGAGATGAAAGAGAGCAATATCCATCAGAGATCCTTTATAATGTTGTACTGCCCAATATCTCAAGATCTGATTAAAATCATCTATAAATATTGGTACTTAGTTACTAGAGACCCAGGTATATCAGAGATTATGGGAGAACAACCAGGAGTAGTATATAAGATGGGGAAGAACTTAAAAAGATTATTGGGACAACAGAAACCTATTAATAGGATAAAAATAATGGAAGGGAGAATCACACCACCAAATGTGGAAATTGTAATCAATGCAAATTTATTAATGAAAGTAAAGATGTTGTGATCCAAAATATAACAAAATCTAGAGTGAAATTTACCAAAGGGAATTGTAATATGAAAATGGTTGTATATATTGCCTTGTGCAAAGAATGCTCTAGTTTTTACATAGGAAAAACAGAGAGATGTCTGAAAAGACATATATATGAACATGTATATAACATCAAGAAGGAAGATTCTAACAACGCTCTTTATAGACATATTGAAATGAAAAGACACACAAAAGGTTTCAAATTTGCTATTGTTGATACAATTCAACAGGATCCACGGAGTGGTGATATGAAAACTCTATTAAGTTTTAAGGAGGTATGGTGGCAGTTGTATTTAGATGCAACAACACCACCTGGGTTGAATGATAGTATTTCTGTCAAACCCATTTTATCCCTAAAGTAACAAGTCAATCTTATTAATATGTGGCACTACCACTACCTTTAGATCATTAGCTATGATGGATGTGATTTATGTGGAGAAATTGAGTAGTGGAGGGAGTTATGTGGAGTCCTGGGTTACTGGACAACCGCCAGGTGTTGGTGGGGGATGCACACATCACTTCAACTATAGTTGGTAGTTTATTTGGACTGGCACCACTTTGTGGTTGCCATGGTTGTAGGAGAGGTTATATGTCCCGGTGCACGTCCTGCAATCATGTCCCACATTTTTCATATGCATTTTTTACACATATATTTTCTTATATATATTCTGTTGTACATTTATCTTTTTTGCAATGTTTTTGCAATTTCTAGAGTAAGGAGGATTTCAGATCCGCTTAGGCTACGATTGTGTGATTGAGCCCTTGACATACCTTGTTGTTCCATTCAGAGGTAGTACTGCGCACCATTACATTAAGGAAACAGTTTCAGCATTCAAATTACATTAGTATTTATTACATACCCCTTTTTTTACTATGGTGTCAGGAGTTCGGTATGGTCAGCCGATGAAGAGCTTATGGAATTTATTACTGTATTATTCGGTGGGACCATACCATAAATATAATCAGAATTTCACACTGTAGGTTGGAGTTGATTTTTAATGACATTTTTTAAAAAAAATTTAAAATTTAAAAAAATGAAGGATAAATAATAAAGGATGATTGCATTATGGATTTGTCCTGCTACTAGAAGTGCAGGAATTTATGAATAAAACATTAAACATAGTTACAAGAGATTAATATATGGGATCTCTCTTATGCCATTTTAGCTTAAATTATTTTTTTATGTATGTGATGACTTGTTTGAAATGTTTAATCATTTTAACAGTATTGAGCATATATTTTTTAACGATAGGACAAGCTTCGAAAGAGCTGGAAGTTGTGAATTTTGAGTATAGTTCCAATATACTAAAATTTTATTTTAAGTCAATAGTTGAAGATTTTTGTAACAAGATTTGTACATTTAGGGTAATGAATGTATGACAGCTGGTATAATGGGAAGTATGGATTTAAAAGTTCAAACTGATTTTGGCACCAAAAATGTTACTTAAGGCATCTGAGAAAAGTACTGGTTGTTCTGAAGAAGCCCATTCTATGCGTGAAAGCGCTTAACTTTTGGTGATTCAGTTTAGACCTTTTTACTGTTTTCATTTGTTTTTAAAATAAATATTTTTCATCTCCGTGGAAGTGAGTGTTGGATTCATTGATCAACTAACATCGGTATCGTGGTGAACGGACACTTATTGGGTACTCTGTAGCAGTAAGTTTTCTAGTGCTGTGCCAGAATTTATTCAGAGTTTTTGGGTTTGATAACAGTGAGTTGCTTTTTGTTGCTTGATCTTAGGGGCCTATTGGAGTGATAGGGTTGGAGAAGGGTTTGAAGGGAAGGGATGTTAAGGGGTGGTTAATAAGTTTAAGAGCGAGGGTGAGTTGATTAAAGTGAAGGAGTTGTGGGAGTTCCAGCCAGTTTAGTTCTTTCAGGGAGATACAATGATGGCTGCAGTAGGAGAATCCAGTGGCAAATTTAGCAATTTTGTTGTAACAAGCATGCGGCTTGTGTAGGTCTGAATGTCTAAGGTTAGTAAGTATGAGGGATGCAGAGAGTAGGGTGGAGATTCGCTGGGAATTGGCTATGGAGATTCTAGCTGCCTTGGTTAGGAATTGGCGGCTTTGATATAATGCACCAAGTTCTTGTGAACTTTTTTTATTGTGAGAGATATGTATATGGGTGTCAATTCTAAGTTTGTTGTCGATTTTCACACCGAGTAATTTTGTGTGTTCTGATGGAGAGATGATGGTATTGTCTTTGGCGAGAATGTTGAAGTGGGGGGTGTTTTGGGTGGCTTTGGAAGGTTGGAACAGGAGAAATTTTGTCGTACTTGGGTTGAGTAGGAGCTGAGCATTGGATAGCCAGCTTTCTACAGAAGAGAATGCTTCCTGTGTGATTTGTTGTAGTTCTGGTAGAGTGGGGGCAGAGCAGATGAGAGTAGAGTCATTTGCATACTGTATAAGAGATGCTTGTATGGTGGCAGTATGTAGGCTGTTAGTGAAAAGTGAGAATAACAGAGAGCCAAGGATAGACAATTGGGGAACTCTTAGAGTAACTGGGAGGCGAAGTGATAGGTTATCATCCCAAATTACTGATTGATGGCATTAGTGTAGATAGCTGGAGAACCAGTTGCAGGCTGATTATGAGAAGGAGAGGTTGACGAGAGTAGAGAGTAGTAGCTCATGAGATACCATGTCAAAGGCCTTTGAGAGATCTAGAAATACAGCAGTAGACAATAGGCCATTGTTTTTGTGATGAAGTATAGTGCTGGTGAAGGAGAGCAGAGTGGAGGTAGTGCTGTGATATGGCCTGAAACCATGTTGGGTTTTGGAGAGGAGATTATTAGCTAGGAGGTAGTTGGAGACCTAGGTGTTGATACATTTTTCGAGTATCTTAGAGAGAGGGGAGAGGATAGCAATGGGGCGGTAAGTGGAGAGGTCAGTGGAGGGACCCCTTTGTGGGGGGGGGGTGATGTTGGATATTTTCCATATTGAGGGAACATAGCCTTCTGTTATGGAACGGTTGGTTAGAATTGAAATTGGGTAGGCTAGTGTATCAGCTGCAATTTTCAAGTATTCAGAGGAGAGTTTGTCAGCTGCGAGTTTGGTGGGTTTACGTTTTGACAATAGTCTTTTTATGTTGGAGGTAGGTACTGATGTGAAGAAGAAAAGAGGAGTGGTGGGCTTAGGGTCAGGAGTTGGGGGAGCTGTTGTAGGGGAAGTGTTTGTTTAGAGATGTTATAGTTTCAGGGAAGTGTTTGTTGAAGGATTCAGCAATACAGCTGGAGGAGGGGGGAATGGATGGCTGGGGGGGTATCAACCTTCCCTGGGTGGAGTTTAGTGTTAATAGTGGACCAGAATTGCTTAGGGTTGTGGTTGGTAGAGTTTAGGATGGATTTATAGTAGAGGGATTTGTCTAATTTTATATGCTTTTTAGCTTTATTGTGCAGTTCAAGGAATGATTGTCTATCTGAGTTATTTTTTGTTAGTCACCAGTGCTCCTAGGCCTTATCTCTGGATTTCATTTTGGTTCTGGTGGTCTTTTGCAACCATGGGGCATGCCTGGATCTGACTTTGGCATTTCTTACAGGAGCACGGGTGTTTAGGATGGAGAGGAATGTGCTATTGAAGAAGTGGACGGCCTCATCTAGGTTGAGGTATTTTAGTGGTGACCAGTTCATTTTTTGCAGGGAGGAGATGAAGGAGTTGGGGTTGAAGTTGGACTTGTTCTGTATTAGCCTGTGGATAATGGGCTTCAGACTGTTTGTGTGGTGCCGAATTAGGAAAGTGGGGGAGTGGTCACTAAGACTGTCAGGTAAGCAGCCTGCTAGGTAAGACTGAGGGGCTTTGTTGACTAGGATCCAGTCAAGTAAGGTATGATTGTTAGGGTTTTTGTTGATTTGGGTAGGGGATTGGATGAGTTGAGTGAACCCATGCAGATTAAGGTGAATGGTTGGGAGACTGTTATTACAGGATAGCCAGCTGATGTTAAAGTCGCTGAGAGGTCAATGCAGGGTTTCATGGGGTAGAGATAGAGTAGCCCAGCTCAGGAGATTTTCTAGGGGTATAATATTTTGCCCTGGTGGTTAATAGCATCCAATGACATTGATTGTTTTGTTTGCGTTTAGTTTGAGATTGGAATAAAGGATTTCTTCATTGTTGTAATGTGGGGCAGATGAGTTCAGGAGTTGAATATTGAGGTGGTGTTTAAATATCAATGCTACACCATCTCCTATTTTGGACAATCTGTCTATGCAAAGGATGTTGTATTCAGGTGGAAGTATTTCCTCATTTTTGATGCGAGGTTTGAGCTAGGTTTCAGTTAGGAAGAGAATATCTGGGGAATATATGCTTATGCTGGCATGTAGTTCTTGGATTTTATTGCATATGCTTTTGATGTTTATGGACATTATAAGTAAGTCTGCTGTTTTCTTGTTGGCTAGAAGTTGAGTTGCGGGGGATTGGTTGGACTAAAGTTTGTGGTTAGGTTGGATTGGGGGGGACCAGGGTTTGGATGGATGTTTCTAGTGAGGGCTAGTTTACAGAGGGTGTTTAGGATATGTTTTATATACATAGTAAATTGCTTATGGTATCTTAGAGATATTTTATTTTTGAGTGTGTTAGCTGTTTGGTAATGGAGTGTGTGTATTGGGAGGATGTTTTTGGTGGCATACAGTGGTTATACAGTTGCATTAATGCTAGTGTAACATGGTTTGTGTGGACATGAATATTCTGCATGATTTTAAATATGACAGTGTTATGTGGATGATATAACTCTCAACTGTAGGGCTATCCACAGAATGGCCAGAGTTTGGACTCTTATGTTTGGTGTGTTCCTCAGACATATTTTATCTTTGGAAAATCTGTAGCATACTCTAGGGATTACAGTCAGTAAATGATAACATCCATTTGTGTTTCTGACTTCATATCCCTCAGAAAAGATATGTTACAACAAACCATGTTACACCAGCATCTTTCTCAGTTTATAGCAAGAATATTGCAAATATGCCCCTGTTTTTGGGCCACTGTCCACCAGGTATGCCAGGCTTTGTCCAGATGTCATGCAGTAAGAGGTTAATAGGCATGGTGTATCATTATTTAGTGCCTTCATTCCTGATATCATCCCAGTGATGTATCTGAATGCCAGACATGTTATGTGGAAGAGACCTTATATATGAGGACAATGCCTGGGCATTCTGTGGGACTCTGTACAGTTGAGAGGTCTGTGTATTTCTGGTGATTGTTGACAGACTGTCAGGATTATGTAGCAGTGTAGCATGTAAATGTTATTTGGCCTGTGTAGGGAGGGAGGTAGATGTAAGTGTTATGGCTCCTTTTCTATTTGACTGTGCATGCTGCTCCACTTTCTGGTGGTTTATTGGCTGCATATATTTGTAGGGGCAGACTGAGACATGTCCCATACCATAGTCAGGACTCATACTACAATGTGAATTGGGCCAGTAAATGTAGGGCTAGTGTGTGAGTGGTAAACATGATGTTTTTGTTCACACAATCCTTAAACTCTACTGTTCGTTTGGCTTACCGGTATGTCACTGTGACAGTGGTGAAATTGGTTGTGGGTATGCATTTTCACACTGATGTCTGTTTTTCAGTGCTGTTACATCCCTGTAGTGCCTGATATATTTGCAGATACATGTGTAATTCCCCATAGCAGATTTGGATTAGTGTTGTGTCAATCTGACTGTAGTTTGGGCAGTGCTTGGTGACATGCTTAGCAGCTCAGTGTAGTTTCCCTAATGTGATGTTATGTCCAGATAGTTGTAGGATGTACTGTTGTCTGGCCACCATAAGTGTTGTGTATTTCTGACACATCAGTGGGATGATGTGAGGATTTAAATCACTAACTAGTGAGAAGTAATTGAGTGTTGGACTTGTGCTATTTCATTCAATATATGTTATAACAGACAGAAGGGTGTTACTGCAGCAGCTGTGTTAGCTTATCTACTCCAGCATTTCAGATATGCCCCTGTTTTCATGGCTTTCTCCCCCCACTTTGTCAGGCTTGGTCCAGATTCATTGCACTAAGGGGTTCTGAGCATACCTCTTGACTGGCCAGATTGTTTCAGAATGTTCAGGTTTATTGCTCATATTTCTGGTCTGTTCCACAGATTCATTATTTTTATTTCATAGATAAATCACTGTGATGATCTGAGGATTTCTGTCAGTAAATGATGACATACATTTCAGTTTCAGACCTCACATCATATTTCTGGTGTTTTCCACAGATTCATTATTTTTATTTCTCTGGTAAATCACTGATATTCTGAGGATTTCTGTCAGTAAATGATGACATACATTTCAGTTTCAGACCTCACATCATATTTCTGGTCTGTTCCACAGATTCATTATTTTTATTTCTCTGGTAAATCACTGATATTCTGAGGATTTCTGTCAGTAAATGATGACATACGTTTCAGTTTCAGACCGCACATCCTTCAGAACATGTATGCTAAAGCAAACCCTGTTACTCTAACAATTTTCTCCATTTAAAAGATCAATATTTAAAATAGGTCCCTAGTTTTGGCCCATTGTCCCCCCATTTTGACAGCCTTTGGCCAGATTTCTTGCACTATAAGGTTGAGAGGTATGGTTCTGAGGTATGACTCCATTACATGTTATGAGAATATATATATATATATATATATATATATATATATATATATATATATATATGGGTCCCCTTTACATGGTCAACATTTCACAATGTCGACATTCATATGGCCGAGACCATATGATCGACATTTAAAATGTCAACCATGGAGAACTGGCATCTCTGTACAGTGCGGAATGGAAAGATTTCCATTTCCGCACTGTAGTGCGATCTCGGAGTTGGTATATTAAGGTTACGGGGGGTGTGGGGGGCAGAGTCCCCCTGCTAGCATCATTAAAGTTAGTTTTTTATTTATTTATTTTTTTGTCTGCATGTATAGATTCATAGATTCATAGATTAGTACTAGGCTAACTGCCCTTGTGAGCCATTGTAAGCCTAGCCAATTATCCCTTGTGAGACTTAAACTCTGCACTTTGTGTTTGTAAGGCAAACGCCTTAACCATTAAGCCACCATCCCAACCCCATGTTCAACATTTCAAATGTTGATCATATGGTCTCGGCCATATGAATTTTGACATTATGAAATTTTGATCATATCAAGTAGACCTATATATATATATATATATATATATATATATATATATATATATATATATATGTGTGTATATATATATATATATATATATATATATATATATATATATTTTTTCTACGGAATCTTTTCCCTACTGTTGACTCTACTGCATATACAGAGCCCTGGTTTCAAGACTTGACAGCGCTGATTATTTTGTTGCTAGGCAGAACAGTGGATGATGCAGACAGAGTGATTAAAGCAGTTTTTAGTGTTTTTAAGTGAATTTGCATGGGTTTGCAAATCCACTTAAAGCAATGCCAACACACGGTTAACCATTGAGATGCTTAATCTGTGTTGACTTCACTTAGCATCACGCAAACTCACTTACTACTGCTTACATCTGTGCTAAGTTCTTTAAAACAATATGAAGGATAGCTAGGGATGTGCAAGATGGGTGTAGAGAAAGTCCATAGCTGTCCATTTCTTATACAGCAACAGATGTGAAGTTGTACAGAATTTGGAAGTGAATTTAGATGCTCAAACCCCAGAGAGAGGGGTGAGGACAACACAAATGTGTTGTCATGCCAAGTGGACTGGATTACATGTGTCCAGTGGACATGTGTTCAAAATGGAAAGCTATGTATGGGGCGATATATTCTTTTGGGATAGATGCCCTTTTCTTTTTTTAACGTGAGAGTGGGATGTTAGGGAAGGATTGTAGGTAAGTCTGGGGAGGTAGGTTGGGTAGGGAGACAGACAAGACAGAGGCGACACCAGACAGGGGTGATGTATGACACATGAGGAGGGTAGACACATTTGATGTGGAGGGTGGTTGGGAATACAAAGCCCATGGGCCCCCATATGGTTACAGTGGGACTGAGATCCCCACCCATGAGCAATCACCACTGCACCTTTACAGCCCCAAAGGTGGCTGTGCTGGGGGCTGGACAGGAAGGACGGCCTGCCCCTCGAGGTGCACCAGGCAGCCCTCAAACTGGAGTAGCTGCTGTCAGAACTCAGATTGAAGGGTGCTGTGCACCAAACCCAAGACCTGACTGCAAGTGACAGGCTCCTGTCCACTCCCGCTCCCACGGGGGGAATGGGCCCCATCCCATGAGATGGTTCCACCCAAAGGTGGTGCAGGATCAGTGGACGAGAGAGATCTGGGTTGGGTCCCAGACATGCTGGGGCCCAGTACCATGGCCAGATGATGCAAAACAGGTGGATTTACTGGGATCTGCCTTCCCAAATGTGCTATAATGTTGAGGTTTTACAAAATATGTAGGTTAGTCATGAAAAATATATTTTAAGATTAGTTATAACAGCATGCATGGGTGTTCCAATTAACCCCATAAAACAGATTTGAAACAGTTGCATAGCATAAAGAGTGCATGCATAAATAAAACAATATGCATAGTAACAGCATGCCAGTAACACTGACGGCAACAGGCAACCAACAATGGTATTTAAACAAGGTATGTTAACATGCAAGCAGTCAAACATATTAACAATAATATAACACAAGTCCCAACAACAGGGTTGGAGCACAACATACCCGTAGTATATAAGTAATAATTATTGATGCAGATGAGAGGTGGAGGGAGAGACAAAGTCCATTAACAACTGTTTATGCTTCTATTTTCCACAGCAGTACTGCTCAATACTCTATGTGTCTGCCCTCACTTTACATCTATCTATGCCCCATAGCTTCTGTAGTACAAACATACCTATTAAACTGTCAGCCTGGAATGGTATGAGGCAAACTGTGACAACTCTGGGTACACAGTTTATTAGTATACCCTACACACAGCTACTGGCAACATTTCCTTACCTGTAAAACCTGTGGCAAATATATCTGTTAACACTACCTGACTGTTTTTACATTTATTCCTGATTCCTTGTGTGTAGATTTGTACACATCTTAGTACCACTCCCTGGATTTGAGCCATGTTTGGGTGTGCAAAATTAACAACTAAGCTATATCTCATCACAATGATCTACTTGGGAACTGCTGTTTCTTGTTTCACTGGTTTCTGCTTAATAGTCTCTTGGTTAGACAGACTGAACTTGTAATCCTGTGATGCATGCATGACAGATAGTTACTGTACTGTGCATTATTCATTTGGATTACTACAATCTAGAAAGCAAAGTTTAACACAAGGCAATGCTGCATTGAACACACTTTGATACTTTACATATTATTCAGGATTCAGAGCTTAGTCCAGTATATATTTTACATTTAATTTATATCTCGTTTTACAGCTACACCATCTACAGTTTCTCTTAACAGCTTGTTCACAGATAAACCTCACTTAATGTATGTTGTCACAGCCATATTTGCTGTGAAGAACATGTATACATTTTATGTATGTCTACAACAACATACCAGAATAAACACAAGTTTTTGTAAGGTTCTTTAGTGTACATCAATATTAGTCAGTCAAACTTTTTTATTTATTCAGGTCACACAGTAACTTTACCTACTAGCAGTAAGCAATGTACTCCTTCTTAGCTATTTGAACAATATACTGCAAAACAGATTTGTACTCACAAGCCTGTCAGCAAAGTCTTAGCAGTCTGTTACCATGGGCATCAATGTGCATAGCCCTTTCTGCTGCAGCCATAGGGGAGAAAAACACACATTATGCATATCTGTCTATCACATTTTCAGGCTAGTATTTGCTACAAACTACTTGGTAGTGATACTTACACACTACTGGAGCATTCTGGTCCCATCCTGCTTACCAGTCTAAGGGATAACAGTAGCACTGGTGAGGTCACGTGTGAGACGGTCTCAGGCCACCACTTTGTAATGGGAGTCCTGGTACTTGCCCTGCAGCAATCTCTCCTCATGGTTTTGTACTAGAAGTCCAGCCATGACCCTGGACTCCTGCATGCTCCAGCATTGCACCTGAAAGCGCACTCCCTCTCCTATATGAGCCATTGTATCTGTATAGGTGAACTATAAAAGATTATGGCTATATTCCCATCTGCTCCATTTAAATAGTGTGATATTCCCACCCTTTGCTGTCATTGGACCATTTTGAAAAGGTTAAGCTCTGCTAAGCAGTGCATAAACCCACTAAGCCAGTTTTAACACCAGTGGCGGCTGGTGACTTCAAATCAAAGGGGGGCTGCAGGAGACAGCTGAATGGGTGGGGTCAAGGGGAAGGGGTGTGGCCAACCAGAAAGGGGAGGAGCTATGCTCAAAACTACAAAAACTAACTTTAATTAAATACGCTGCCCTGGGTGGCAAACCATCATTATGAGAGTCCAATCAAGACAACAATAAGTGTAGAAGAATAAAAATATTTCAATGCATTGGCTGCATGACAGCTTACTTAATATTTAGATGGAAACAAAAGGTTGTTAGGCATGAAAAAATAAATTACTTTTTAAATACATTACTGGAATGCCAGTCAAAATCAAGTACAAGCAAAACCAGAAGCACTCAACTCAAACCACTTCTCCTTGCACTGCAGTTCTAATTATAATTTATATTCAGCTTTATTAAAGTTCCAAGTAACATGCTGAAAGTAGAAATGTCTGTGATGCCCCCACTTGTAAAAATGTTTCTTATCCAAAAAAGACCTGCTGCCTGACAACTATCTACTTGTTTCATGGGGAAAACATGTAAGTAAAAAATGAAAAGCAAACAAGAAACAAGCTCAAGATACATTGCTTAAAGGATTACTGTACAGGTTATGGACCACACATGACTGGCATTCTGTTTAGTTTACCGGTAAAGTCTGTAGAGATGACTGGAAGTCTCCAACAAGTGTAATGAGCTTTTTAAAATAATGGAATCCTGTTCTTTAATACCCAAGGCTTAAACATTATCTAGTCAAGTATTCTCTGCATGGCAACAACAGAAAGGCTTTCAATGTTTAGAATTCTTTAACAGTATCCTTATTAAAGCTTATTTGCATCTTACGATCTCAGACACGCTTACATTATGGTCATTAAAGCATTGCTACTTAAACACAAAGCAACAGGCACTTTGAGTAATAAGCATAAATCAACAGTACAAAAATATGACAGAAACCAGACCTTTCTGCAAAATCAAGGACAGATGAAAAGCCACTGTAGTACTTGTGTCTACCTTGGATGGGGGGGGGGGGACACTGCACATTTACACGGCATAACTACTCCTTGCCTTGCTTGGACACATCCAGAGTCAGTACATGGTGGAGTGGGGTGCAACAAGTATGTCACAATTTGAAATGTTTCTGGCTGACTGTGATGGCCCTGACATGTGTCATACCTCTCAACCTCAGAGCAAGAAATCTGGACAAAGCCATACACAGAAGTGGGACAAATGCCCACAAATAAGGACAATTTTTAAATATTGCTCTAATAAACTTAGAAAGATAATAGAATAGGTCTTGCATTAGTATGACTTTTCTGAAGGGTATAAAATCTGAAACTCAAATGTCTGTCATTATTTTCAAACTTCAGTCTTTAGTGATTTGTCACTAATTTGCCAAAAAACACAATTTTATGAAAAATGGACCAAATGTGATGCAAAAATATAAAATAGCCACACAATACAGCTGGGAACCTGTCAAAGAAGGGACACTTTAATATTAGTACTGCTAACTTGAGCAGCTGACAAAATAAAAGAATCTACATGCATTTCAAGTAATCTATAACTTTGATTATTACAGTTATTTCTTAATTGTAAACCCTCCATGTTTTTTTTCCAAAATTGCTATTTTGTGGAGGGATTATTAGGGGGAAAAGCAACATTTTAAGCCAAAATCGGAGACAGTTGAGAGGTTGGCTATGCCTAATTCTATAAAGCAATTTATTTGCATGTACCTGTCAACCTGTTAATGCAGTAAATCTGAACAAGGCCAAATGTACTGGGGCAACATATAAACAGTACTAAAAATTGCTTTTGTAGAAATTGAGACAGTTGATAAAATAACAGTTCTTACTTTTGCATGCATTTTTCTGAAGGTTATGAAGTCTGAAACTCAGTGTATCATTATTTAGTGACTTAATTTCTAAATGATTTGCCAGAAAACTACAAATTTTATGAAGAACAAACCAAAAATAAGAAGCAAAAATCTATTCATTCTTTGAAAATCTGGACAGTTGGGAGGTATAGTTCAGCTGGGCCTGTCTGATTTTGCTGCCCTTCCCCCCTGACAAAATCACGGTTGAATGGAGCCTCTGCAGCCATTTCAATGAACCATTACTTGGCTATTTCACTCCATTTACCATAAACACTAATGTGCATACTGCTTTACTTGTATGAGGAGTTGGACTTCATTTGAAAGTTTTATTTTGTATCTTACAGCACAAACACTAAGTCATCTACTAAACAAAGCAATGCAGTCTCACAATGAAAACTTAGCATTAAAACTTCTCTGCCCTTGAAACTCACATTCATTGAAACAGCATTGAAACCCACATTCAAAGAAAATACATTTTGCCAGTGGCAGATAAAGATTAATTTTGGGCTGTTTTCAAATCATAGGCCCCTTGCATATGAAACATACATGTGCTCTTTGATACACCTTCCTCATTGTACTAAATTATATTCCTTATATTACATTTGTTGGAGTGTGTTTTTAAATTTGTTTTGAACATTTTTCCAGTAAGCAATGAAACAAAATGCATGCACCCATAATGACAAAACTGCCCAGTTCAGAACATTTATCATAAAAGTCTACTCAGACTTCCGCAGTCCACCATTATCAGTAAATATGCACAATTCTACAGTCCATTATCAGTAAATATGCACAATTCTACAGTCCATTATCAGTAAATATGCACTCTCTCTGAAGAAGTAAAAGTCATCTAAATAATTCCACATTAAAGAAATCTGTAACTAATGAAGAGGTTGCTGCTAGCAAACACCTTTATATTTCATGGTTTCATTGAAAAATAAAGTGCCTGTTGCCCCTCAGGAATAAATTGGCTATATTACATAAAAAAAATGATAAGCTAGTAATATTGCAAGAGATGGATGGCAAACTGATAACGGACTCATAGTTAGTATTTTCACCAAGGAGAACATTCTCAATACAGCAGCATCCACCCCTTGTGGGAGTAGAACCCACAGCCTTCTGCATCAAAGGTAAGTACACAACTTGTTGTGCTATTATCAAGGTAAGCCAACTTCACTTAAGCAGCACTAAACTTCTGTTCCCCTGCAGCTCTCAGCTCCTTGTAAAATCTACTCAATACTCAACTTCGCAGCACAAGAAAACTGGAAAAAGCCAAAATGTATTGGGGGGGGGGTCAAAAGCCCAAAAACCAGGGACACAAACATTGCTTGTATAATCTTGGAAAGTTGCTAGAACCATACATTTTACTGCCAAGCTCCCTGTGCAAAACAGAGCAACATACCACTATGCCAAATTAGCTGCTTTGTAAAAGAGGAAGACTGAAACTTAAATGGCTATCATTTAGTGAATTCAGTTCTCACCATAGCTGTCAACCTCTTAGTACAAAACACCTGGACAAACCCAGTAATGAGGGAATACAGCCCTCAAACATTCAGTGAATTCAGTTCTTGCCATAGCTGTCAACCTTAGCACAAAAAACCTGGACGAAGCCAATAATGAGGGAATACAGTCCCAAAAATAGGGACACATTTCAAATATTCATCTTATAAACTTAGAAAATTGCTAGAATAAAAGGTTGTGTTACGGTTGTGTTACTATGTATTTTTTGAAGAACATGAAGTCTGAAATTCAAATGCCTGTCAATTTTACTGCTGACAGAATAAAAATTTTCATCAGAGACCCAGGGAGAAATACTGCAGACATGTCTTTGTAAAATGACAGGGAACCAGAGCAAATCCACACAAACACAGGGAGGAGATGCAGACTCCACACAGAAGGCACCCCAGCCAAGAATCAAACCAGAAAACCTATAGCTGTGAGGCAACAATACTACCACTGCACCATCAAATATGCAAGGACTTAAACATTCAGATTCCTGAAGTCTGAAATTCAAATGCCTGTCAATTTTATTTAACATTTGTTAATCAGGACAGTCTGATTTGGAACAAAAAAAAAAAAGAAAATCAGCAGAGGCCCAGGAAGAAATAATGCAGACATGTCTTTGTAACATGGGAGGACACAAAAGCAAACCCACACAAACACAGGGAGAAGATAAAGACCCCATAAAGAAGGCACCCAAGCCAAGAAGCAAACCTGAGAACCTGCAGCTGGGAGGCAATAATGCTACAACTGCCCCATCAAATATCAAGCATTGCAACATTTACAAACCACAGATATTATGAGGAACAGATCAGATCAAACATGAGGCAAAAATCTGCAGTTTTTTTTCCACAAATGGTGGTGGGTAGGGAATTAAGGTCTTTAACATCTGCATACAAGGTACAGGGTTCAAGCCTGAAGTATTCCCTCACGCACACACAAACACCTGTAGTAGCAAACCTCAAAAACTAAATATACTGCACTGGGTGCCAAACAGTTGTCACGAGAGTCCAATCAAGACAAAATGAAGTGTAGAAGAATAAAAATATTTCAATGCATTGGCTGCATGACAGCTTAATATCTAGATGGAAACAAAAAAGGTTGTGAGGCATGAAAAAATAAATTACTTTTTTTAAATACATTAATGGAATGCCAGTCAAAATCAAGTATAAGAAAAACAAGCAGCACTCAACTCAAACCACTTCTTGCACTGCAGTTCTAATAATTTATATTCAGCTTTATTAAAGTAACAAGTAACATGCTGAAAGTAGAAATCTCTGATGCCCCCACTTGTAAAAATGTTTCTTATCCAAAAAAAGACGTGCTGCCTGACATCTACATGTTTCATGGGGAAAACATGATCAAAGTAAAAAATGAAAAGCAAACAAGAAATAAGCTCAAGATACATTGCTTAAAAGGAGTACTGTACAGGTTATAGACCACGTGATTGGCATTCGGTTTATGGTTAAAGCCTGCAGAGATGACTGCCTGTAAGTCTCCAAGTGTAATGACACTCTTAAAATAATGTAATTCTGTCCTTTATTACAAATACTGGCATATGCATTTCAATACCCAAGGCTTATATATTATCTAGTTAAGTATTCTCTACATGGCAACAGAAAGGCTTTCAGTGTTGGCAATTCTTTAACAGTATGCTTATTAAAGCTTACTTGCATCTTGCAATCTCAGCCAAGCTTACCTGATGGTCATTAAAGTATTGCTACTTAAACACAGAGCAACAGGCACTTTGAGTAATAAGCATAAATCAACAGTACAAAAAATATGACAGAAACCAGACCATTCTGCAAAAATCAAAGACAGATGAAAATCCACTCTAGTACTTGTGTCTACCTTGGATGGGTGGGATTATCTGCACATTTACACTGCATAACTACTCCTTGCCTTGCTTCGACACATCCAGAGTCACTACATGGGGGAGTGGGGTGTAACAAGTATGTCACAGTTTGAAATGTCTCTGGCTGACTTGTGATGGCCCTGACACATTTGTCATACCTCTCAACCTCAGAGCAAGAAATCTGGACAAAGCCATACAAAGAAATGGGACAAAGGCCCAAAAATAAGGACAATTTTTAAAATATTGCTCTTATAACCTTAGAAAGCTAATAGAGGTCTTGCATTAGTATGAATTTTCTGAATGGTATGAAATCTGAAACTCAAATGTCTGTCATTATTTTCTAACTTCAGTCTTTAATTATTTGTCACTAATTTGCCAAAAAAAACCCACAATTTTATGAAAAATGGACCAACAAATGTGATGTAAAAATATAAATTAGCAACACAATACAGCTGGGAACCTGCCAAAGAAGGGACACTTTAATATTAGTACTGCTAACTTGAGCAGCTGACAAAATAAAATAATCTACATGCATTTCTGAAATAAAAGTAATCTGATTATTACAGTTATTTCTTAATTATAAACCCTCCATGTTTTCTTCCAAAATTGCTATTTTGCGGAGGGATCATTAGGGGAAGAGCAACATTTTGAGTCAAAATCAGGGACAGTTCAGAGGTTTGGCTATGCCTAATTCTATAAAGCAATTTATTTGCATGTACCTCTCAACCTGTTAATGCAATAAATCTGGACAAGGCCAGATATATTGGGGAACATATAAACAGTACTAAAATTGCTCTTGTATAAACTGGGACATAAATCTGGACAAGGCCAAATATATTGGGGGGAACATATAAACAGTACTAAAAAATGCTCTTCTATAAACTGGGACAGTTGATAGAACAGGTCTTACTTTAGCATGGATTTTTCTGAAGGTTATGAAGTCTGAAACTAGGTGTGTCATTATTTAGTGACTTAATTCCTAAATGATTTGCCAGAAAACCACAAATTTTTATGAGGACCAAATCAAAAATACGAAGCAAAAAATCTATTCATTCTTTGAAAATCTGGACAGTTGGGAGGTATGGTTCAGCTGGGGCTGTCTAAGTTTGCCGCCCTTCCCCCTCACAAAACCCTGGTTGAATGGAGCCTCCCTGCAGCCATTCCAATGATCCATTACTTTGCTATTTCACTCCATTTACCATAAACACTAATGTGCATACTGATTTACTTCTATGATGATTTGAACTACATTTGAACGTTTTATTTTTGCATTTTACAGCACAAACACTAAGACATCTGCTAAACAAACTTGGCATTAAACCTTCTCTGCCCTTGAAACTCACATTCACTGAAACAACATTAAAATCCACATTCAAAGAAAATACATTTTACTCGTGCCAGATAAAAATTAATTCTGGGCTGTTTTCAAATCATAGGCCCCTTGCATATGAAACACATGTGTTCTTTGATACACCTTCCTATTGCTTTGAACATTTTTCCAGTAAACAATGAAACAAAACTGCCCAATTCAGAACATTTCCATCATAAAAGTCTACTCAAACTTCTACAGTCCACTATTATCAGTAAATATGCACAATTCTACAGTCCACCATTATCAGTAAATATGCACAATCTCTGAAGTAGTAAAAAAGTCATCTAAATAATTCCACGTTAAATAAATCTGTAATGAAGAGGTTGGTTCTAGCAATCACCTTTATATTTCATGGTTTCATCGAACAATAAAGTGTCTGATGCCCCTGTGGAATAAATTGCCTAAATTACATTAAAAATAAGCTAGTAATATTGCAATAGGAAATGGATGGCAATCTGATAACAGGCTCATAATTAGTATCTTAACTTTCAGTACGGCAGCATTCACTCCTTATGGGAGTAGAACCAACAACCTTCTGCATCAAAAGCAAGCACACAGCCTGGTGTGCTATTAGCACTAAACTTCTCTTCCCCTGCAGCTCTCAGCTCCTTGTAAAATCTACTCAATACTCAACTGCATCTCAACTTCGCAGCACAAGAAGTCTGGGAAAAGCCAAATTTATTGGGGTGGGTCAAAAGGGCAAAAACCAGGGACACATTAAACATTGCTTGTATAATCTTGGAAAGCTGCTAGAATAAAATGCTGTGTTACCACGGTACCACCATACATTTTACTGCCAAAGTCCCTGTGCAAAAAGAGTCAGAACATACCACTATGCCAAATCACCTGCTTTGTGAAAGAAAAATGCTGTGTTACCACCGTACATTTTACAGACAAGGTCCCTGTGCAAAACAGTCAAGAGCAACATACCACTACGCCAAATCAGCTGTTTTGTGAACGAGAGGAAGACTGAAACTTAAATGGCTATCATTTAATGAATTCAGTTCTCACCATAGCTGTCAACCTCTTAGCACAAAACACCTGGACAAACCCAGTAATGAGGGAATGCAGCCCTCAAACATATTCAGTGAATTCAGTTCTTGCCATAGCTGTCAACCTTAGCACAAAAAACCTGGACAAAGCCACTAACAGGGTATTACAGTCCCAAAAATAAGGAAGCATTTCAAATAGTCACCTTATAAACTTAAAAAAATGCTATAATAAAAGGTTGTGTTACTATATATTTATTGCTAGAATAAAAAGTTGTTTTACTATGTATTTTCTGAAGACTATGAAGTCTGAAATTCAAATGCCTGTCAATTTTACTTGTGATGGAACAAAAACAATTTTCAGCAGAGGCCCAGGGAGAAATACTGTAGACACGTCTTTGTAAAATGGCAGGACACCAGAGCAAATCCACACCAACACAGAGATAAGATGTAGACTCCACAAAGAAGGCACCCCAGCCAAGAATCAAACCACAAATCCTATAGCTGTGACTCTGAGGCAACAATACTGCCACTGCACCATCAAATATGTAAGAAATTAAACATTCAGAAACCTGAAGTCTGAAATTCAAATGCCTGTCAATTTTATTTAACATTTGTTAATCAGGACAGTCTGACTTGGAACAAAAGAACAATTTTCAGCAGAGACCCAGGAAAAAAATAATGCAGACATGTCTTTGTAACATGGGAGGACACAAACGCAAACCCACACAAACACAGAAAGAAAACACAGACCCCACAAAGAAGGAACCCCAGCCAAGAATCAAACCTGAGAACCTGCAGCTGTGAGGCAACAATGCTACCAGTGCACCATCAAATAAAAGCAAACCCCACACAAACACAGGGAGAAGATACAGACCCCACAAAGAAGGAACCCCAGCCAAGAATCAAACCTGAGAACCTGCAGCTGTGAGGCAACAATGCTACTACTTCACCATAAAATATCAAGCATTGCAACATTTACAAACCACATATATTATGAGGAACAGATCAGATAAAATATGAGGCAAAAATCCGCAATTTTTTTACAAATGGTGGTGGGTAGGGAACTCAAGTCTTTAACACCTGCATACAGGGTACAGGGTTTAAGCCTGAGGTATTCCCTACCACACCACCATGAGCACCTGGGGCATTTACACACACACACACACACACACACACACACACACACACACACACACACACACACACACACACCTGTTCTCCATACTAACCAGTTTCACAAGCACCATATATTCAACACTTAACCAGTTTCACAAGCACCATATATTCAACACTTAACCAGTTTCACAAGCACCATATATGCAACACTTACCTGTCCTCCATTCTAACCAACGTTAGATCCCTTCCCGCGCAATACTCCAACAACTCGCGAGAGTGGATCGCATCCAAACCCTTTCCCGACGAGACTGCAGCTCCAATTCCTGCTGCTCGTGTTGCAGTCCGGCTGCACTGTATAATCCCAGCATGTCTGTGCACTTTAAAGTGCACAGACGTCTCCTTGCGTTTCCCTATCAGTCCTGCTGGACTGCCGTGAGCATGCGCATACAGTAGACCAGTAGTCTGGTCTACTGCGCATGCGCGTAGTCCGTGAAATTCAAAACTTTTTTTCTTTTTATTTTTTTGAGTTCTTTTTGGTTTGAGGGGGCTGCAGTCCGGCAGTCCGATAGCACAGGCCACCCCTGTTTAACACTGCTTAAAGGATAAGTTGTTCACCACTGTTTAATAATGCGCAAATCCGCTTAGCTGAGCTACCTGCTGCTTAGCATTCACATCAATGGTTACACCTGCTAAGCATAACTGAGCATTGCTAACCATTGTTCACTTTTAATTTTTTAAATATATCAGAATACTGACTTCATTTATTAAGTGTATATGATTTACTTTACATGACATCCCTCTATGTGCTTTTCTTACATTGACAAGGGGTGTGACTATACTGTATGGGACACTTATGTATACACGGGTGGTTTCACATGTTATATGCACTTACACTTACATTTCACACCAGCTACACTACCCTGGTTGACAAAAACAGTTACTACATAATTTAAGTTTGAAAAAATAATTTTAACACTGTTTTCCCATATAAAAATAACTTGCTACTCAAAGTGAACACCTGCATGTAAAGCCAAGACTCTAACTACTGCACTATTTCAGCCTGGCTTGGAATTTTAGCTGTATATTTGTATTTATCTCCTATGGAATGTTTAAGCTATGGTAAGCAGAGGGCCATAACATGCACACCTGCTTAGCTATGCTTAAACATTCCTTAGCCTAGAAAAAATATAATATTATTATTATATTATTATGTTATATAGTGAGTATTGTGGTGTTCTGACAAGTCATTGCAGACTTCAGTCAGCAAATAATGGCATACATTTGGCTTTCAGGCTTCTCTCCTACAGATGTGCATGCTAAATACATATCCTGTTTTCTATCCACTTTTCTAACTGTGTGAGGGCAATATTTAAGTGGTGTCCCTATTTTTAGTGTTTTGTTCCCCCATTATTTGTGCCTTTGTCCACATGGACTGCTGTCTGGGAATATTGGTGTACATTTACTTTCAGACTTCTATCCTTCGGAAATTCTTGCTAATGCATGACCTGTTTTCTATCAACTTTCTAAGTTTGTGAGGGCAGTATGTAAGATGTGTCCATTTTCAGGGCTTTATCCCCCATTATGTATGCGTTTGTACACATTTCCTGCTTTAGCAGGTTGTGAGGTGTATTATGGCACTTTTACAATGCAGGGGATGTGTCACACACACCCTGCATTGCTTTCCTGTTGCTGCATGTATTTCAGGCTCCACAAACAGTGAAATGACCATTTAGTTAATTTCAGTGTCTGTGGACACTGAAATACTGGCATAATATTAGAGAAATTCTCTAATATTATGCCAGATCATGATGTACTTTCTGAGTGCAGGGGGCGTGTTCAATGTCCATGCACTACTTGAATATGCCCCCTGCACTTGTTCACAGTTTGTGTCCATGTAGCTTAAACAGAAGCACGCTTCCATGAATATGCAAGGTGCACTGGTGTGGCTACATGGACATGAACCACTTCATGCAGGAATAGCACTATTCCTGCACAGAGTTTATTGAATCCCAGGGTCTGTGTTTCTATACCAACTGTGCCCGCATATGTACATTTATTGCTAAAAGCCACCTGTCTGTGTGAGCATTTTGCAATGTACGTGAAAAGGAAATTAGCCTGTTTTAATTTGAGCAAGGCTGAACATGAAGCACTTATTGAACTGAAATGAATTAGAACTATAGAATTTCAACCAGCAGATAAAGTAGGAGGGATTCCTTTGCTAGATAAGGATAAATATCTAAGAAGTATGTTAAATTTAATTAGTGATCAGCATACCTTTACCACTATTAATAAAATGGTTGTTCAAGCACTAATAGAGAAAGTTTTGTTCCTATTGTTTGATTTACTTATTACAAGGATGATAACAAAAGACTTGTTTTAGAAGTTTCAGTGTTGATACCCCCACTGTCCCAATTATTTACGGCTTGCCTAAGGCACATATGAGATTGGTTGACCCACCTATGCAACCCATTGTTTCAGGGAGATGGTGGGTGACTGAACCCTTGAGTATTTTTTGTAGAAAAGATGTTACACCCGATTGTTGATCAGCAGCAGACTGTTCTAAAAGACACAAAACACTTTTTGGAAGATCATTATAAGGGCACAGTTGGTATGAGAGAGGTATTTTTAGTAACCGTAGATATAAATTCTCTGTTCACTGCTATCCCCAATGAGTGGGGGATAGAGAATTTGAGAGAACTTTTTATGAGGTGCAAATATTATTCTAACGAGAAGACTAATCTTATTTGTAGCCTGACTGAGATCATATTAGAAAATAATGTGTTCATCTTTGAAGGGACTGTTACCTACAGAAGGTTGGTTTCCCTATGGACACAGTCTGTGCCAATAGCTACACCAACCTTACTTTGGCTAATTGGGAAATTGATGTAATTTTGACTAATAGCACTTTTAGTCCATGTATTATATGGTATAAAAGATTTGTGGATGATGTCTTTGTTTTGTGGTGGGGAAATGAAGAACAGTTATTGTCCTTCTTTGATTTCTTGGAAACTACCACATCCTTCTTGAGGTTCTCACATACATATTCCACTCAGCAGATTAATTTTTTTGATGTAAAGGTACAAAGGTCAGAGATGGGTATCTTTCGAACAGAGCTATATAGGAATGAGATAAGGAAGAATGCATTACTATATAAGAATAGTAGGCACCCACGCCATGTCCCGAGGAATATCCATACTGGACAATTCCTCAGGATAATGAGGCTACATAGCGATGAATGATGAAGTGCAATTAATGAGTGCTTTTGATCAACTGAAAAGAGGTTTTATTGACAGAGGATACAAGGCAAGATAGATTGATAAATGTATACAGTCAGTACTTAGAGAAAGAGATAAGAGGGGTAGACCCTTCTTCTCAGAGAATCCTACTAGAGTACAGTCTTCACAGATGTCAACAGATGGACGAAGGGTAAGGTTCCCGTTAACATATTCGAATGATGTCAATATATTTTGTGACACCATCAAGAGAAATTGGAACATCTTGTATGCAAATGATGATTTGAGGGAGATGGTGACTAGTAAACCTAGCTTTTCATTTAAGAATAATTCATCTATTTAAAAGGCAGCTATGTTATAGGAAGAATGAGACATGTGCTCTGGTAATATTTCAAAGGAAAGGGACTTTCCCATGTAGGCAGTGTAGTGTGTGTAAATATATTTATACTGCCAGTCAATTCACACATCCTACACAGAAGTGTGCTGTAGATTTTCCTTTCTATACTGACTGCAGAACTATGAATATAGTTTACTATGCTTTCTGGATATACTGTGGCATTTTCTATATTGGGAAAATAAATCATTCCTTTAGAGAATGTGTGCTTGAGTATCTAAGAGATATTAGGAATAAAAAAGAAACAAGTGCCTTAGCTAAGCATTTGGAGTCTAATAATGCACAGCATCAGTTTAAATTCTTCATGTTAGAAATGATAGAAGAAAGCTTATCAGGATTAGGACAGAAGCTTGTGAGCAGAAATGGATTCTGTTTTTTAAAGCAGGCTGTCCTCCTGGCATTAATGATATGGTCTCGCTCAAACCATTCTTAAGACAGAGACCATTGAAACACTGAATAAAAGATTGTGTCACTGTCATGTTTTTATGATTGTATGTTTTTGTATGTGTTTTCCTATGTTAAGACTTCTTTACTAGCACTTTAAGATTATATGCTTCTGTGCTTAATTGAGCACTGATTTTTATTGATCAGTTTGAATATAAATTCTTAGATGTTTTTAATGGTGGTGTCTGATGAAGCGGTGTTGAACTGTGAAAGCACTTACTGTATTAAAACATTTTTTATTTTATTTAAGTTGGTTTTATTCTGAGCTTTGCAGTGTATTCTGTTTTCTTCTGCATAAAGGAATACTACATTAATAATACACATTACTGCTGCGTTAGCTAGATGACATCACTATTTGACACTTGCATCTAGTTCCCAGGCTAAACAGATACCAACAGAATTTAACATGTCTCTGCCACAAATACTTATCTCTCAGATGTACAGCTGCTAGGAAGTCACAGAGCAATGCAAAAAAACTTTACATGTGAAGCCTAGTAATTATCTCTGTCTTAAGACAATAGAAATAAACTCCTAGCCTTGACATCCTGTCTCTTAGCTTGAGATAAACTGACTTTACAATACATTGTAAAACTCTTTACTTATCAACTTATTTTCTTAGAGTTTTGCAAGTTAACTCTGTATATCCCAATTTCTACTATGAAACATACATTACATAGACATAGCGTTTATATACATTTCTGCTTTCTTCCAGCAGGGTGCACTGTGGTTACAATCTTGAAGCTCAGCACATAACACAGTTTTCTTACATTTGTAAAAGAAGCCTGTGGATCATATTAATATTTACAATGACATAGAATTCTAGCTGGGCTGGCAGCCTTCACAGGTTAAATTAATTTTTAATTTACAGCAACAATACCCCATTTTTGTTTTTTTAAAGTGTAGTTTGATGCAAATAAAGTTGATTTTTTGGATGCTACTGTTAGAAAAAATGCTACAAAGAACTGTTTTTCTTCTACTGTGTCCAGGAAAGAGACATATTCCAACAATCTTTTACACTATAACAGCCAGCACCCCCCATGGCAAAGGAAAATTGTGGTTAAGAGTCCGTTCAATGTGAACACATTGATTTCTTGTTGTAACCTTTGGGTATTGTTCTTGAACATATTGCCTTTTGGTTTAAGAATGAGTGCTACCTGCAGATAAAGGGTACCATGATGGGGCTACTTTTGCCCCATCTATGCTAATTTATTTATCAGTTATGTGGATTCACAATTGATTTATAATAATAATAATCTATGTAAAAAAATACTTAGTGATGTGGTGTAGATACCTAAATGATTTTTGGTGCATTTGGTCAGGAACAACTGAGATGTGGCAGCTATTTGTGGCATATTTGAACAATAATACATTTGAAATTAACAAACCACACAGGAACAGAAAACAGCAACACTGTAGTAAATATCCAAAAAATGTATTTGTCCACAAGAACAGAAATTAAGCTCTTTCGTATAAGTACTTCATCAGAATTCTGAATTGATGCTCAAATTAGCAAGTTGATTGATGGCACAGTGGCTACTAATTGATATAGAAAGCTCTTCACTAAGAATTCTTTGCTTGAGGGTCACAGTTGTCATCCACCCCACATGGTCAAGAATATACCTAAGGCATAGTTTTGCAAGCTAACTAAAAGTTTTAGTAGTTTGAATGATTTTAAATGAGAAGCTGATGACATGGAAGCTAGATTTGTTTCTATGGGATATGATTATGCCCTTGTTAAATGGGCTAGGTGTGATGCATAAAATATGAATTGAGGTGAATTATTACAGTCCACTATGTATGTGGGACATAAGATGACAGTTATATGCCTCTTTGAATGGTTACCACATATGGCAGTAATTCTTTTAAGATTTGTGATATAATTAATAAGCATTGGCAAGTACTTAAAAATGATACATTTTTGATCAATGCCTCAAAGATAGATGTTCTTTTGGATTTCACAGGGGGTAAGAATCTAGGGAAACATCTTTTCTGGTTCAAAAAAGGCATTAGACCCCATACTGGCGTGAAACATGGAATGCCAGTGGGATGTACATATTGTGGACATTGTGAACATTGTAGAGTTATTTTTAAAACCAAATCATTTACTTCTATCAATACCTCAAAGGTATATCAGATAAGGCACTTGATCACTTGTAATATGGACTGGGTGGTGTACATGGTCATCTGTCAGTCTGGAGCTTTCTATGCGGAGCAAACATCTAGACCTTTTAAACAATGGATTGCCCTTCATCTAAGTGACATTCGATGTCAACATCCCAGTAGTGCTCTTTACAAACATAAGGGTGAACACCCTTCTCAACATTATGTTTTTGTGGGGATAGATTTGGTTACTGGGTGACAGCTGTCACTTTCTTCTAAACATAAGATTCTTGATAAAAAAAGGGAAAATGTGTATAGTTAACCCTAGGGGCTACATTCAAACCTGGGCTAAATGAATATTGGTGAATATGTTTATTGTTTATTTTTTATTTTTTGTTCTTTATTTATTTATTTGTGGGTTATAATATGTATTGAAGTAAATCATGTTTTTTGGAATACTGTACCTTTAGATGTTAGTATATTTGAATGTTGTGTTTGCATTAACCCAGCTTTTGCACTGATGATGCCAGTAGGTGAAACTGGTTTGCAGAGTTTGTTACAGCCAGACCACCACTTTGGATTGTAGAGTTTGTTACTGCTAGATCATTATTTTGTATAATTTTGGATTATTGCAGAGTTTGTTACAGCCAGACTGCTAGGTCTGTTGAATTTGTTACAACATTCTGAGTTGCAGAGTTTGCTACAACCAGACTATTATTTTGGACTACTACAGAGTTTGCTACAGCCATTTTATCAGGCCTGCAGTGTTTGTTACAGCCAGACTGCTAGGCCTGTTGAATTTGTTACAGCCTGCTGAGTTAGAGTTTGTTACAGTCAGACTATTATTTTAGACTATTACAGAGTTTGTTACAGCTAGACTATCAGGCCTGCCAAGTTTATTATGGAATAAGAGCCACTATTTGGGATTATTTCAGCTTCACTTATTTTTCATTTGCTGTGGATACCATCCTGTGGGACCCGTTTTTATCATGAAAGTGACGAATATCGTGAGTACTGGATTGCATTTTTCCCAGGGCAAGTAAACACTTGCCCAAAACTTCATTAAAACACAAAACTTCATGAAAACAGACTAAAACCCACCTAGGCTGTGCCCCTCACACCCCCATAACTATATATACCAAGTCTGGGATTGCACTACAGTGAGAAAAAGGGCATATTTCCCCACCTTGGGCAAGTGTTTACTTGCTCTGGGAAAAACTGAGTGGTTTGGGATTGCAGTTTTTGTTATTTTCATCTTGCAAAAGTAACGTTTCAGTGTATGGGCTTTTGAACAAGCAAAGTAGACCCATATCTCTCTCTCTCTCTCTCTGTATATATATATATATATATATATATATATATATATATATATATATATATATATATATATATATATATATATATATATATATATATGTACATATACATATATCTAGATATGGATGAATATATAGAGATATAGATATATAAAGTGGTAGACACACTAAAAACAGTGCTTTCATGCAGACAGACACAAAATTGGGTTGACATTACCAAACAAGAAAAAGGTAGTGATATGTAAGTGACAAATAAAATTGCAACTCCATAGAAGAGTCTTAGTCATAGAAAAATGGTTCAGTTCACTAGCTGCTGCATTGGTAATTGCTTAAGAAAGGTATTTACACAACTTTCAGAGTTATTGGTCTTAAATTCACTTTTTAAATCAAGTGATACCCAAACAAAAGAAGCATCTAGCAAAACTATGTGCAGTCACTTCAAAGTTTTTCCTTGCCAGGACTCAAACTGGTGAGAAAACAATGTCCCTTAAACAGTAATTTTTCTGATATGCACACCAATGTCTCTGGCAGATAAATACATACCTGGCAGACAAGTCTTTCTCTGACAAACCAACTAAGAGTCTCAGCCATCAGAACTTCCATTAGCAGTACCAAACTAAAACAAAGACTCACATCTCGGTGATGATTGCTATGGCCTTTGTGCATCTCTGGTAAATCAAAAACATAGGCAAACAATGCACATGTAAAATAGATGAAAAATAACCACAAAAAGCCCGCCTGAAGAGAAGTCAAGTGAAGGATGCCGAGTGGAAGAAATTTTATTTCCTGATACACATGTAGTTGTGCACTTTCATCCATAAAAATGTGACAGGACTTCATCAGAACACAGGAAGTTACAGCATGAACACCAATATATATCCACATCAATTCACATATATAAATTAATTGATAATTTAAAAATTAAACAATAAAAAAGTTCTAAAAAACCAAAAACTACACTGATATGAGATCATAAAACTAAACATGAATATGCATTTAATAATTTATCGGCACTGGATTTTAACACAAGTAAAAATTAAACATGCTCATTGAGACCCATTTTATAGGTTGATAGGGTCATAGGTATGTACTAGGCTATCGGCCCAAGGGCCTAAGTAAGCCTAGCCAACAAGGTTCCCTGGCTTACCCCACCCAAGAAAGTTAATTTCCTGTGCCCCTGTAGAGCAGAGCCACAGAAGTGATCCCTGGGGTGCATTTCCTGTTTCTCATCCACTCATCAAGATTGTTCTTGAAGAGTGCTAATGAGGAACTTTGCATGACATAGATGGGTAGCTTGTTCCAGAGTATAGGAAGTCTCTGGGACAGGAATCTATCCCTCCAGCATGTCCTGTTTATCGTGGTGACAAGGTTTAGGTCCCTAGAGCATGTAGCTTGGAGGGAATGGGATTTCTTTAGGTGTAGCATGTCCAACAGCTGTGGGTTTAACATAGCTTTATATGTTAGGCAGAGATCTCCTCGGAGTAGGCGATATGCTACAGAGTAAAGCAGGAGTTTTTTGAGACAGTCAGTGTAGGGCATCTGTTTGAGGCCAGTAATCCTCTTTGTGAGATACTTCTGTGGCCTTTCCAGCTGCTGCAGATGTCTTGTGAGGTACATTCCAAAAGAGGCATTGTACTCTATAATGGGTCTGAGTGCCGAGTAGAGAGGAACAATGACCTCTTTTTTCCTGGATGAGAACCCTTTTGTGATGAGGTGTGCCACATAGAATGATTTCCTGACTACTGTGGTGATGTGATTATCAAAGGAGAGACTACTGTCCACCTGAGTCCCAAGGCCTCTTATCACACATTCAACTTTAAGTAGACTGCCATTTATCTGGTAGTTCACGGGTACAGAGTTTTTACCAAAGGGGATGACAATGCACTTTTTGGCATTGAGCTTGAGGCCATGCCTCTGACACCAGGCATCTGTCTCAGTGAGGCCCTTCTGTAGGCTGTCCAGATCATTTGGGGACTCGACTATGGCTCCTAGTTTGCAATCATCTGCGTTCATTAGCCAGAGGCCTTCTGTGTTAGCCTGTACTTCAGAGAAGTAGATACCAAACAGGAGAGGTCCCAGGACTGAACCCTGTGGTACTCCACTTGTCACTGGTTTGAAGTCAGATTTGGAGTCTGCAACTTTTACAGTGTGTGTTCTGTCAGTGAGCCAGTTGGCAACCCATATTGTGGCTTGCAATCTAAATTGCCATAATAACTGCCTATATTTAAGTCTGTTTTCCCCATGCTTCACCTCTTGGGTCATGGAATATTTTATCCCAAAACCCCAAACTTGAAACCCTTGAAATCGGGACAAATAATAGCATGATTATACAAAGCACTGTTCCAATCTGCTTTGTGTATATTATAAATGCTCATAAATTCTTTTTCGTAGTGGTCTCTGTCTTGCTCACATAAAAAGCAGGACACTCTGAACATTTTTACAGATAAATTAAACTCATGGTCTCAATTCATAAGTGTTACCCTACTTGCTGTATCATCCTCCAATGTCAAGGTTATACCCCCATGAATGTGAATGTACTGCTTACAGCAACCACACTTCTTAGTACCTTTTATTGTTTGTTGACCTGTGCTATCACCAGGGATGACTGATTCAAACATTTTTTCAAGTTTTTTGCTGTTTTATAAACAATGTTGGGCTGTTTCCCCTAAATGTCAAAAATAACCTCATTCAATATTCCAGTTATTGTTAACAATGGTCATAATCACTTTGGAACCAACCTTGTATTGTAATACAAGTGTTCTGTCTCATAGCTGTCTACCTGTCTTAACATTCTCACTATTGCCAGCATTGTGTTCAGATAAACTTAACAGTGGCATCCCTGACCCTAACAACACCTTATATTATTTGCTCCATTCAGAAGTATTCTGAGAACTAATTTCACTGAAAAATTTATAAGGATACCCCCTCTCTAAAAACACATCTTCTAATTTAGCCTTTTCCATAAAAGTCTCCCAATTAAGGCACCATCCTGTTGAGTCTAATGAACTGTCCCTTAACCAAACCTTTTTCCATATAAAATGATGGTGACTTTGAAAATATAAAAAATGTTAAATATAGGCTTTCTAAAAATGTTAGGCATGAAACCAGTCACAGTCTTTTTAATAACATTGCCTAAAAATTCAGCCTTGTCATTATCAAAATGGTATGTAAACTTCAAAACGTGTGTCAAACTGTAAATAACTCATGAATTTTTGTAAATTGTTTTCTGTACCTGACCAAGGAATAAAGATATCATCAAGGTATTTCAAATAAAGTTTACAAAAATCAAAATGATCACTATTAAAAATAAGTTAATTCTCCCAACCATATAATACTAAGTTAGCATAAGTAGGGGCACTTAATGCCCCCATGGCCACAGCTTTCAGTTGTTGTTTATAGTACTCACCTTCAAAGAAAATATAAATTTAAAGAGTCCATGACAAAAACCATATCAAAACTTGAAATAAATTTAAATCCTGAAATAACTTTCTGGAAAAACTCAGTCCCTTCTTTTTGGAGTATACAAGTGAGCAAGTCCACCACATATACTTTTAAAAAGACTACCTTGGAACTCCAAAACTCAGATTTGCATCTACTTAAAAAATCCCAAGAGACTTTGAACATCTGAGAAGGTGCCTTAAATGTAGGTTTTAAATGTCAATGTATACCGCCAAGGGGTAGGTTTTAGACTTTTGGGTCACTACGATAGGTCTAAATGGCAGATATGCAATACTCATGTGTACCTTAGGTAGGCCAAAAATAGTCAGAATAACTGCATGTGTCACATGCAAAGAACTACAAACTCAGTGAAATACTGCCTTGTTTAAGGCAGTCTTCCAGGAAATATGTCAATCCAGCTGTAAGAGATATTGGTTTGTGTTTTTGAGACCTGTAAATAGGTTTCACCATCTTGTAATATACCAGGCATAGTACTTGAATAGTCTAAAACACTGAACACCACTGTACACTGTGCCCCCATCCTTATCCGGTTTCATTATTCTGACCGATGTATCCATAATAAGTTCTTTCAAAACCTATTTTTCTTTATCAGACAAACCGTGAAAAATGTCCTACTGGTGACAGCTTTTTCAAAAAGGAATCTAAACTCCAGACAAAGGTCCAGCACTTTAATTTTCACTCTTGGCACCTCAGACTGTACATCATTGCTGTGTCCTGTCAAAAGCTCTCTGTCTCCCTGTTCAAGAATGACATGCCCTTCACTTTTTGTCCTTTTTATTCAAACTTTTAAAACTAGAATCCACCCTTTTCTCACATGCCATCTTCCATTGTCATCTTTACATTACTACCTATGATCAGGATCTAGGCATGCAACGTCAGGGTGATATTGTTCCATAAGAATAAGATACCTGATTAAGGTGAGAGACAAAAAAATATAAGAAATGGAAGAGAGGTAGAACTACAACTTTGAAAACTGAAATAAACAAGATGGAAAAACAGATTAAGCATAGTGTGAGACAAAATAAAAAAATGGAAGAAAATTTATATAAAGATATTGAGCATAATAGGAAACCTTTTCATGGACACATAAGATGTGGAAGGAGTAAATACATACAAATTGATAACTGTGTACAGATTATAAAATTTTTATTCTCAGATGCAACAGATTATAGATATATTTACAAAATGTTATGCAAAACAATAAGTTGTCCTAGTGACATCCAAATAACCTCAGATACTGGAATCAAATTATATTTATTTTACATTTGTTAACTGGGAAAGTCCAACTTGGAATGAGACATTTTTCAGTGGAGGCCTGGGAAGAAACACTCCAGATGCATGTCTTTTTAACATGGGAAAAAACACGAGTAACCAGAGGAAATCCACATGAATGCAGGGAGGACATGCAGACTCCTCACAGGAGGCACCCTAGCTGAGAATCGAACTAGAGAACTTCTTGTTGTGAAGTGACAATGCTACTATTGCACCACTGCACCATCCAAAAACAAGTTGCCTATCTTGGTACACAAACTATGAATGCCTGCATGTAAAGTTGGGACCCTAACCACTACAATATCTTGGCTTATTATATTAAAATTAAAAAAAAACTGCACAAACTAGATCCAAACAAAGCACAGGGAGGATACAGAATTAGTAACAATGACCTAAGAATACTTCAGCAAGAACTCACGGTACCATTACATCTAATTTTCACTAGGTCATATAAACATGGGGAGATTCCTCAAAATTGGAGACATGCTTATTAAACCTGTCTTTAAGGGAAAGGGGAGTAGGACAAACCCAGAGTCATATAGACCCTTAAGTCTACTTTCATGTTGTGGAAAAATAATGGAGAAGGCAATATTGGATAAGTTATTGTCAGAATTGGATAGGTTGGCACTTGAAACCATATATCAGCTTGCATATTTTGAAAATAGATCTATTGCCACCTGTAACATGTTCTATAACAATATAATAATAGCTACAAATGAAAAATTGTGCTGTGATGTAATCTATATAGATTTAACTTCAGCATTTGACAGGGTCATACACAACACTGATCAATAAATTAGAACAACTAGGTATTGATGTACTATTGATAAAATGGATAGCTGCATGGCTTACAAATAGGACATGGCAAGTATCATACAGCAACTGGACAGGTGAAATTCTAGGTTACAGTCAGGGTGTCCCACCTGGCTCTGTCCTAGGTCCTTACTTGTGTAGATTGTATCTTTCAGAGCTAACTTTTTCATCTGAGATATTCTTCTGTATATTAGCAGATGACAGTTGGGTAAACTGATTACATGTGTTACAGATAAGGCGTGTCTGCAAAATAACTTGACTAAATTGATAATTTTGGCACAGAAGAATAATATGCTGATAAATACATCAAAAACTAAGCATATGAAATTTGGGAGACATAAACTGAAAGGTATGTCCCTTACCAGGCTAGATAAGGAGAAAGTCACAGTTAGTTATTTGTCGGGTGCCAGACTCCACCATATCTCCAATGTACTCAAGTCTCTCAACAGGTACTGTTATGACTCTGCCATAGTCATTGTTGGAGTGAATGACTTGAGACATACCTCCCAGGACTGTATGAAGAGAGACATAATCGAGCTCGCTGAGTATGTGTCCCAGGCAGGTATGTTCCTAGCCTTAAGCAGCATTCTACCATCACCCAGAATGATGCCTCAATACAATCAGAAAATTATTGACTTTAACAATTGGCTTAGTTTCTGGTGTCATTCCAAGGGAATCCAGTACCTGACAGCCTGGGATGAGAAGACTGACAAACCATGATGCTTTGCCAGAGATGGCCTGCATCTATCTCCCTAGGGCTTCAGGTTCCTGACAAAGGCTCTTGCCTCCCCCATGGTGTCTTTTTTAGGCAATGCCATGAGGTCAAAACTTCCAACATGAAGATTTCATCAAAACATAAATTAAAGGTCATGCTGCTAAACACTAGGAGTCTAAACATGAAGCTGCACTAATTGCAAGCATTCTTAATACTGGAAGAAGCTGACATTTGTGTAGCCACAGAAAACTGGTTCATAGCTGGGGAGAGCACCCCAGCCATATCCGGTTACTCATGCTATAATTCATTTAGACCCCAAACTGTGGGCAGCAAAATAAATGGAGGTGGAGTTGCAATATATATAAAAGACATAGAGAGCACTAGTAAAATCCTCCAAAGCAAACTTTGAGTCCAAACAGACCACATCTACTAAAGACTGTCATAAGGCCTTCTTCACATATGTCCACAATCTCAAGGGAAGCACCCAGATCTACTCAGAACTGGTGATCAAGGACACCACATACATAAAGGCTGTAGATATAACCAACCTCTTGGAAGACAGGTTCAGTGAAAACTTCACTCCTCTGTCCCCCCATCAGTAAAACAGTACATCCCCAGTACCTTCCCCTCTCCCCTTATCTCTAGGGAGCAAGTCATCAATGCCCTCTCAAAGGCAAAAAATATAGCCTCCATGGGACCTAATAACATCTCAGGCTGCAAGATGGTGCACACCGCCTACCTTGACCTAGCTAAAGCCTTTGATACTATTCCCCAGTCAGGTATAATAGATAAACTCTCTCAACTAGACATCAATCCATATGTTACCAGATGGGTAACAAACTGGCTCACTGATAGAACCCACCTAATCAAAATAGGGGAAGCCACCTCAAGTAGTAGACCCGTAACAAGCGGTGTACCCCAGGGATCGGTCTTGTTGCCTCTGCTGTTGGAGATATGCTTCTCGGAGGTGCAGGCCAAATCTAGTGGGCTATGGCTGACCAAGTTTACAGACCACTGCAAGCTGGGTGCTGTCATCAATTCCCCTAGTGATGTGGACACCCTCCAAGAGGGTCTCACCCAAACAAATGACTGATGCCAGAAACATGGCCTCAAACTGAATGCCAAAAAATGCATCATCATCCCTTTTCTGGAGAGTGATGTCCCCACAAATTATCACATTGGTAATAGTATACTAAGCACGCAATCAGTCATGAGGGAGTTGGACACCCAGGTTGATAGCAAACTGACTTTTGACCACCATATTGCCTCCGTTCTACAGAATTCTTTCTACATGGCCCGCCTCATTAATAAGGGTATCTCATCCAGGGACAAAGTGATCATAACATCCCTGTATTCTTTCCTTATAAGCCCCATTATTGAGTACAGTGCCCCTTTTGGCATGTACCTCACAAAGCACATGCAGCAGCTAGATAGACCACAGAGTTTCCTCACCCAGAGAATCCAGGGCCTCAAACATCTACCCTACACAGATAGGCTAAAAGCTGTGTCCCTCTACTCAGTCTCCTACAGACTCCTAAGAGGTGACCTCTGTCTGGCATGCAAAGCAATCTCAGACCCCGCCCTGATGGGACTGCTGCATATCCGCAAGTCAAGCTCCATTCGAGTAACCCACACGGGACCTCAACCTGGTCTGTGACATCAATAGGACTTGTTGGCGAGACAGATTTGTGTCCCAGAGACTCCCCCTTTTGTGGAATAGATTTCCTCGCCATGTAAAGCAGAGTACCTCATTAAATATTTTTAAGCACAACCTGGATAACTGGATAGAGAACAGAAAATACACCCTTGGGATTCCACCTTTGTCCCTGCTGGACAGCGGCATAGGGTGCTGACTTGTTGGAACATGGGATAAATTCTTGGCTAGGTTTGTAAGGGCCTCAGGTCCAATAGCCTAGTAACATCCTATGATCCTATGCTCCTATGAATATTTAATATAGCACACAGTGAATGAAAGTGTAGATTAATTTAGGGACCTGGGTATATGGGTAGATCCAGCTATGAGTTTTTCTAATCATATCAGCCAATTGGTTAATGATAGTTATAGAACTATAGGTTGTATAAAAAGATTTATATAGTCTAGGAAATAAAAAATTATGAAGTCATTATTAGTTACATTAGACCCAAAGTTGAGTATGGAATAGCAATATGGAAACTCTATAAGAAAACAAGTATGAGTAAACTGGAAAGAGTGCAGCAGAAATATACCAAGGGCATCCATAGATGTGAAAAATTAAGTTATTATAAAAGACTAAAATATCTGAACTTGCACGTGTTTCATAGATATCTAAGAGGAGATCGTATTCAAGTATATAGGTCATTTAGAGACAACTACCTCTGGGAATGTTTGAGGTTATCAAAAAGTACTAGAGAATAATCAGACAACCTATGTAGAAGATTCTATAGGAATGAGAAGTGTACTAATTGGTTCTCTGCCTGAGAAGCTGATGTATGGAACAGACTACCAAATTACATTAAAGCAAGTAATAGTTTAGATATTTTTAAGAACAGCCTGGACATGTATTATGGGAACAAGTGTTTTGGTATATTGGCAAGCTAAAAAGGCATTAATGCCCATGCTTGAAATATTTGTATGTATGTATGCATGTGATACCACTTCAACAGTCCCTCCATTAAGACCATGCATTATGGTGATCATCTAGACAAATCATTCAGGCATGTCTCTATAATGACTAATGATTCCTATGATTGCTAATACAATGTCTGTGTAATGTAAGACACTAATATATCCAAACTCACTTCCTCTAAGGTTTTAAGGTTTTGAAGGGTGGGTGGTTCATTAGCTATTATATAACATACTCCCCCGTTTTGAATTCTGAATTCCTGAATTAATGCTATCAGCATCAGTATGCATTAACTGCCATCAAATATAGTGTCTCATCTGACATAAGAGGACATGAGAACAACACAATATTAGTGCACAAAAGCATAACAGCTAAAATAATTTTCAAGCATGTATAGTTTGTACATCTCCAATTAGTCATCACTGGACTTTCAAGGTATGACTATTACAGCAATGTTATAATTTACAGTATATGCCTCTACAACAAATAATGAGATTTCATTTCACAAGATAGAAAGATGTGGCAGCCCAATGCAAAGATGAGACACACCTAAATCTGATTTAAAATGTAACTAACTAAAGAACAAAGCTAATGTGAAAGAAACATTTCAATATCTGAAGAAACTCTTGAGTATGCAACAAAATCTTCAGTGGTATTTGATAAAATCACTTACATTTGGTTAAGCATGTGTAGTCATAATGTGACCTTTATTTGACTCCACATTCCTATGTTAATGATATAGCCACACAGTCATAAGGTATTTTCTGCAGCCCAAATAAAAACATTTGAAGCAAGTCAAACAAAAGAACATCAGAATAAATGTATTAACTTATGTCACAAGCAAAACATGAATGTTAATTCACTGCCGTTAGCCTCAGTTACTATAAAATGTTTTATTTCTTCACAAGTGATTGCAGTGCTTTCAATGAGTATATGAAAACAGGTTATTCAAAAAAAAGTAACTGAAAGCTGACACTTCTAAAGAGACATAGAAATGAAGGAGCACGACTGAAAATTAACAAATCATTTATATTATAAAACCTAACACCTATCTAAATAAGAAAATACATATTACTGAATGATAATTTCTCATAATGCCTCCACCTACTAGCCTGGGAAAGAACATCAAGTAATATCTGACAGTTTTCAGAGTCCAGGTCAGAAATGGAGTCATTCTTGTAGCCCCCCCCCCCCCCCAAGAAGAAGAAATAACATAAAAAATTCAAACAGATAGGCATACAGAAAACTAGATTGTATGTATGTGTATATATATATATATGTATATATATATATATATATATATATATATATATATATATATATATATATATATATATATATATATATATATATATATATATATATATATATATATATATATATATATATATATATAGACAGATAGATGTAGATATATAAATATAGATATATATACATGTGTGTGTGTGTGTGTGTGTGTGTGTGTGTGTGTGTGTGTAGAGAGATATAGAGATAGATAGATATACGTAGATACATGTATACACACACACACACACACACACACACACACACACACACACACACACACACACAAACACACATATATGTATATATATTTTATTTATATAGCTGAATGAATTAGGCAAATATGTAATTCAACTCACCATACTTTATTATGACAGATCTGTAATTCAGCTTATCTTATGAATGATAACAGATTTAGCTCAATGATGTCAAATATTGCTTCCACAATTTGCTGTATCTGATTAGTAAGCTATGCAACAAAATAAAATATATATAGAGAGATCAAGTACTAATACAGACAGCAAATGTTGCTTATCAAACAGTATCTTTAGCTTCTCTTAAGTTACCCAGGGCTATACGGTCCATTAAGATATTTAAATCACCTATGTTCTTGAGTCAATTAAAAAGTTACATTTCTGGCCATAGGGTCATATAGAAGAGAATTAATCCAAATATGGCATATAAACATTATTTAATTATTTATTATTTTATATATTTATATTTGTTTACTAGGGTTGTGCATTGATCACTGTCAACCAATTTCAGACTCAGCCTGGGTGAAATGAAAAACATTTCATAAACAAAAACTACAGAAATGCAAGCAATAACAGAGTATGTCACACTAACTACATAGAAAAATATGCATATACATTCTAGTGAACAAGCACAGTGCAATGTACAATAAAGCAGAGTGTGATGTACAGTATATTCATTAGTTTCTAAAGCAGGTCAGTGAATCCTGAGAGAGGAGAAGAGACTCTGAAAGGAAATAAGTTAGGTAATATGTCTTGTGTCGAAAAAGGAGAATTTGGCCTGGACGAAGTGCAGGGTTATGGGGTTGGCATAAAAACTGTGGATTGGCATAAAGATTGGGGGTTGGCATAATGGATGAAGTTTTTACTTCACAGACACAAGGTACAGAGATTGATTGTCACCTTTTAGGGAAATTAGCTAGGCTTAAAATGGTCCACAAGGGCAGCTAGCCTAGTACTAGCCTCTGAACTTATTAAGTTGCATTCGGAATTTGGAATAAGTGCTGATTTTCTTAATGTTAAGGGAGAGAGCTTCCCAAAAAGTAAGTGTCTGAGAGGAGAAGCCATGTGCAGTACAGTGGAGTTTGGTTATGGGGGTAATGTGAGTTGGTGTGGCTTATGAGTAGCATCTCAGGTTGTATGAGGAGTTTTCTTCATGAAGTCTAGCTGCAAGGGAAGTTAATGTGTGGAGTTGGAGTCGTGTGTTGAGATCCTAAATGTAGGTTAGATCTTTGTTTATGAGTAGCCATTTGGCTTTTCTAGGGTGATACAGTGATGCTGACAGAGAGGAGAGTTGGTAATGCATCAGTAAATGCTGTTAGAAATAGTCTCAAGTATGGCAGTGTTTTTTTGAAGGCAGAAACTAAAATTGGGAGCACATATTGAGAAAGGAGAATTCCTTTGCAAATAGCTGCTCTGGAAGGTTGGGATAGAAAAGAGGAGTATGGGAGAGAAGTCTAGGCAATAAAAAATACAAGACTGTTCCGAAGCCTGATATCACGAAGGGCAGCTTGTATACTGGTCCCAAAATATCACTCACTACAGAAAGTCTTCTTCCACTTAAAAACGAGTACAGCTAGAATACTTCTTATATAATTTTTATAGTAAACCATTAGTCCATTAATCAGTGAAACAAAAATGTATGAACAAATAAAAGACAAAAAGTACTCATTTCAGCACATTTCAATCAGTTCTGATCAATCTGGTGGTTGGTATAGTGGATTAAGGTTCTTATCTCCTGTAACCTTCACTACTTGATGAGGACTCGACAGAATGACCACAACTTCTTTTAAACAGATGATAGATCACAAACATCTGATATTATAGTACCCTTATTTGTCTACTCATACTTATATACCTTGTATATGTAATGGGATAATGAGAAATTTCACCTCTATAATTCAAATAAGCATGCTTTTATATGATGTATTAATGCATGTTAGAAGGCTGGGTCTTGTTTGTTTTTCCACATATCTGTGTTTTAGTATAGTTCTATGACAACAAGCTTAAATATTCAATACCCCTACTTCGCTTTTTACTTTGCTATATCTGTCTTTTTTAACACAAGAGAATGTTTATATTGGGACTGTTGACATGAAATACATGAATTTCCACATTTTTTACTCGCAAATTTTCCTTCTTCTAGCATTTTCAGAACAAATACCTAATGTGCATGCTGAAGGTGTCTTGCAGCTATACATGAGGAATTAGTCCACTGTTAAGGCCTGAAATTAACACTGTAATAATTTGTCAGCATATTACCTAATTTTTCTGAAAATTAACAACATGTAGCATAAGGTTATACAGGTTAAAATGTAAGTAACATTTAATGGCATTGAAACCAAACGTTGCATAGGTACGTAACTCACTAATATGGTATGCAGGAACATTAACATCATCGGTCGGTTTGGCACAACGTCTATGATTCTCATATGTCTCATGTGGAATGAATGCCATCACAGAAGATTTCTGCAAGTAGTCAACTATATCCAAAACTATTTCTGCCATTAAAACTGTGTGAAAAAAATACTGGGTGATCCAGAAATTATGGCCATTTTATTCTTAAAAACTCTACCTTTATTGGACTCACTAAACCACTTCTTCCCATTTAAACGAAGTGGTATGTGTAGACTATATGTTCCAGCAATTCTACAGAATTCACAAGTCTCCATGGTTTTGCCAGACAAAGTGTTTTGGTTAGATGCATAAACGTTTTATTAAACCATGCCCAAATAAAATTCATTATATCCATCAGTGACGTAACTTTAATAATATTCTTTTGTGCATTGATAGATTTTAATAGACATCTCTCTGTGTACAGAGTCAGATCCAGCACTAGGTAATCTAGACAATTGTCTAGGGCCTGCTGGCTTGGGGGGCCCACAGGGGACTGACACAGTGTTTAATTTTTATTAAAGAAAAAAATGTAAATTTTATTTTTAAAGTCTCATGCCACTGACATAGGATGCCCACACTGCAAAGTGTGAGTTAAACAAGCATTAGATCAGGCTGCTTGCTTCTGAACTTCACTTCTGCAATGCACATTAGAACAAAACTTTTTAGACTGCTTGCTTCCATCCTTCCCAATGCACATTGGACCAGAGAACTTGAAACCATTATGCACTGAGTACTGCTGCATAGACTAGATTGTTTGGGAAAAGCACCAGGTACTAATTCTGTGTGTGTGTGTGTGTGTGTGTGTATGTGTGTGTGTGTGTGTGTGTGTGTGTGTGTGTGTGTGTGTGCGTGCGTGTGTGTGTGTGCGTGCGTGCGTGCGTGTGTGTGTGTGTGTGTGTGTGTGTGTGTGTGTATGTGTGTGTCTGTGTGCCCTTATCTTGCTCAGGCTCAAGCCCTTTACCTTGGTTACAGGAGATAAGAACCTTAATCCACTACATCAACTACCAGATTAATCACAGTTGATTGAAATGTGCTAAAGTGGGTATTTTTTGTCTTTTATTGGTTCACACATTTTGTTTCACTGCTTAATATAGAAAATCTTTAAAGCTACAGGTGTGAATGTGAGTTTCAGTGGATTTCCAAGGAATGTGATTTTTAAGGCAAGAGTAGTTTACTGATGCCTATAGGAAGTTACTAGACCATTGGCCCTGAGGCCCTTACAAGCCTAGACAAGAATTTAGCCCATGTTCCAAAAAGTGAGCACCCTATGCCACCATCCAGCAGGGACACAGGTGGAACCCCAGGGGTTTCTGTTCCTCATCCAGTTATCCAGGTTGCGCTTAAAAAGGGTTAATGAAGTACTCTGTTTGATGTGGGGAGGAAGTCTATTCCACAAAAGAGGGAGTCTCTGGGTCACATATCTGTTCCACCAACAAGTCCCATTGATGTCATTGACTAGGTTGAGGTCACGTGTGTGTGTTATTCAAGTGGAGTTTGACTTGCAGATATGCAGTAGGGCTATCAAGGTGGGGTCTGAGATTGCTTTTATGCCATACAGATGTCACCTCTGAGGAGTCTGTAGGAGACTGAGTAGAGAAACAGATCCTTTAGCCTATCTGTGTAGGGCATATGTTCGAGGCCCTGGATTCTGCTGGTGAGGAACCACTGTGGTCTCTCCAACTGCTGCATGTCCTTTGTGAGGTAAATGCCAAAAGGGACATTGTACTCAATAACAGGTCTTATAAGGGAAGAATACAGGGATGTTATGACCTCCTTGTCCCTGGATGAAATACCCTTACTAATGAGATGGGCCATGTAGAAAGCTTTTCATACAATGGAGGCAATATAGTGGTCAAAAGTCAGTCTTCTATCAACCTGGGTGCCCAAGTCCATCATGACTTATTGTGTGCTTAGGACCCCTTGATTAATGTGATAATTTGTGGGGACATCACTCTCCCCAAAGGGGATTCATTTTGAGAAAATGTTTGTGGCAGCAGTCATTTGTTTGGGTGAAACCCTCTTGGAGGATATCCACATCACTAGGGGAATTGATGACAGCACCAAGCTTGCAGTCATCTGAAAACTAGGTCAGCCATAGCCGACCGGTTTTGGCCTGCACCTCAGAAAAGTATATCCCAAACAACAGAGGCCCCAAGACCAATCCCTTGGGTACACTGCTCATTACGGGTCTACTGCTTGAGGTGGTTTCCCCTATTTTGACCAGGTGGGTTCTATCAGTGAGCCAGTTTGCTTCCCGTCTGGTAACATATGGATTGATACCTAATTGAGAGAGATTATCTATTATACCTGAGTGAGGAATAGTATCAAAGGCTTTGGCCAAGTCAAGGTAGGAAGTATGCAGAACTGGTCCATGTCTTTTGTGACTGTCTCAAAGAAGTCTACCAAATTTAACAGGTATGACTTCCCCTTGACAAAACCAAATTGTGTGGGATCAAGTGTTTGGAAATGGCCGATGTTCTTATTAATGAGGTCCATGATAATCCACTCCATGGCCTTGAAGATCGGGCTAGTTAGGCTGATGGTTCTATAATTTCCTGGTTTGGTGGACACTCCACCTTTGTGCAAAGGGATGACAGTGGCTGTCCTCCACTTGGCTGGAATAAAGCTGGTACTCAGGCTCTGGTTGAATAGGCTGCCTAATGGTGCTGCAAGTTCCTGCCTGAGTTCATGTAGGATGCAGCCTGGGATGTTATTGGGTCCCATGGAGGCTGTATTATTTGCCTTTGAGAGGGCAGTGATGACTTGCTCCCTAGAGATAAGGGGAGGTGGGCAGGTACTGGGGATGTACTATTTTACTGATGGGAGGACAGAAGAGTGAAGTTTTCACTGAACCTGCCTGCCAGCAGGTTGGCTATATCTACAGCATTTGTATATGTGGTGTTCTTGATCACCAGTTCTGAGCAGATCTGGGTTCTTCCTTTGAGATTGCAGACATATGTGAAGAATGCCTTATGACTGTCTGTAGTAGATGTGGCCAGTTTGGACATGAAGTTTGCTTTGGAGGATTTCACTGGTGCTCTTACTTGCTTGTTCAGGCTAAGAAGAGATTGTTTCCAATTAGGTACCTGCTCCTTCCTGGTCTTGGACAACAATTTTTTCCTTTTATTATAGAGTTTATTTATTGCAGATGTCCACCAAACAAGTTTACTCTTCCTTGAGGAGGATGACTTCATCCTATCTGGTATTCCTGATTCCATGCAGCTATATAAATGCTCATATAATATTTTAGGTTTGGACATATGTGCCAGTTCCTATGGTGGGGAGGGGGCTGTGAAGCTGTTTATACCTTCCCTCAGGAGGTTGTGTTTGACCCTAATGGGGGGGTAGGGGAGATGGTGACTTCAAAAGTGACCTCATTGTGGTCAGATCTTACCAGGGATGATGACACTGTAGGGATGCAGCAGTGGTTACTCATGCTGGCTAATACCAAGTCCAAGATATTTTCACCTCTTGTGGGGGTGTCGACCAACTGGTCCAAGGCATTTACATTGATGAAATCAAGGAATCTCTGGGCATTTGTATTTTGGCATAAGTAGTTCTTCCTGTCTATGGTTGAATAGTTAAAATCACCCAGGATCAGGGTAAAGGGTGGAATCTTGATAAATTTAAAGAGGTCCACATAGGTGGAGTGGGCATCATGAGTCAAAGTTGAAGGCCTATAGCTAGCTATGCTTTGAACAGGGGTCTTGTCAAGTGTTATTTGCATCTGGAGTGTCTCCCCATGTGTCATACTGTTTGACCAGCCTGGAAGTGTGTAAATCCTTTATATATATTGCAACGCCACCTCCTTTTGCTTTACTGCCCACAGTTTGGGGTCTGAATGTATGATAGGATAAGTAACCTGGTATGGCTGGGGTGTCCTCAGCTTTGAACCAGGTTTCTGTGACTGCACAAATGTCAGCATTCTCCAGGGTTAGGAATGCTTGCAATGAGTGCAGTTTCATGTTTAGACTCATAGTGTTTAGCAGCATGACCTTTAATTTAGTTTTTGATGAAATTTTCATGTTGGTAGTTCTGACCTCATGGCATTGTCGAAAAAAAGCACTATGGGGGAGGCAAGAGCCTTTGCCAGGACCCTGAAGCCCAAGAGAGACAGATGCAGGCCATCTCTGGTAAGGCATCGCAGTTTGTCAATCATATCATCCAGGTTAGATGTTAAACTGAAGGGCCATCTGTCTGTATAAATGATAGGTGCTCTGACAAATTTTACATCTACATGAGCTATCAAAAAGAGTAGAGGGAATTTCCCCAGTGCCCAGTAGAAATTTCCCTTAGTAGAATCTCTGAAACTACCTAACCTGGTCAACAAAGGATATTTAAATTAAACATTTTAAACAAAATCCATATCTGTTCGTTCATTTCAAAAGTAAAGAAGAAAATAGTATGCTCACGTACTCTCTTGAGCAGTGTTTATGGTAAATGGGAGGAGGTAGACAAGTAATGGGTCACCAGAATTGCTGTGAGACGGCTGGGTCCATTCCCCTGCCTAAGGCCCCATTTGTTCATGATACTTCTCTGTCTGTGTAAGTACGATATTTAATCCATTACAGTCTATGTACACGGTTCCCTATTATGCTGTCACAGACGCAGTTTGTCGAATGCAGCTTCGTCGAACAGTAAAGTGCGAAAAGGCAAAATAACGAAGTAGCGTTTCAGTGAATTCTTTCCCTGGGAAATAATTAATTTGGCCGCTTTGCTACTTTGCCTTTTTGGCACTGTAATGCTATCTCAGAGTTGGTATATTTAAGTAGGAGGGCTGTGGGGGGCACAGCCCCCACATCGGGGTGTGTGGGGGCCCCCCACTTTAAGTCACATTTTAGTGTTTGTTTTTGTTTTTGCTTCAGAACAGATATTGTTTTCCATTGGAAAATAATCACTGTTCTGAAGTTTCGATGTTGTAAGCCTTTGCTTACATGGGATCGATTATCTGTCGTATGCTCTTCTGAGCATGCAATATGATAATATAGACCCTATCGACACATCTCAAGTATTCCCTGTGCTGATGTTGCTGGGTTTAAAAATTACTGTTTATCCTCAGTAGCATGAGCATAGGGAAAGTTTTACAAGTTTGTTGAACAAAAATAAAGGCAAACAAATGCTCACCAGTTGAGGAAAAATCTTGTTTGCACTTTGTTCTCACTAATGCAAAGGTGAGAATTATGAATTATTCATATGGTAGTACAAAAATATTGTGTGTAACATGAACAGAAAGTCATCCAAAAGGACTGAATAATTAGACTGAACTTTTACACAGACTTTTGGATTAATTGAATTATTCAGGGAATTAAAACCTATCACTGATGGTGACAGTCAGTGAATTTTGTGACAATGTGTCTTTTGTGTTATGCTGCAGCTTCTGATTTTAAAGTTTCCTATTAACATAAACTTTATAGTACTAAATCTTGGGTTTCTTAAGTCTGTAACTCCAATGATGTTTGCTGTATTGTATCTTTAGGTGAGTACACTCATGGATACATAATCATTTCTAGACCTGGTTTAAGCAAGAATTCCCTTTGCGTTTCTTATGACAGCTTTCACATTCATTTATTTGTTTATTGCTTGTTGACCAGGTTAGTCCCACTAGGCTAGTAGCCTCTTTTCAGGGGAGACCCAAGCTGGTATTTATACTACTAGGGGATATTTGGCCAGGGCATCAGGGAATTTCCCCTAATCTTGGTAGTAGGGGGGGGAGCATGTGTGTGTGACATGACTGACTTCCTGTTCCTGCTCCAGGCATGAAAGTGGCCTGGAGAAACAGGGAGAAAACATGGCTGATTCAGCTTGTGCTGAAACTGGAAAGAAAGTTACTGAAATGTAGTCAAAATGGTAAAATCATTATCAGAAGTTGTTTTCTGATGATGTGGGTGCAGAAAAAAACAGTGGAGATTTTGAAGGAAAATGAGATTGCAGCTGAAACAGAGATGGACTCAGAGGAAAGCTTTTAGAGGAGATTGTTTGAAGGAGAGACAGTTACCTCTGAAAAATGCATAATCACAACCCTCCAATCGGAGGTGTTGTGGGATGATTATTTGGAAGAAATGGTAAACTATAGTGAACCAGAAAATGGAGCAGCAATTTCATGGTGTGACATCTTGGAAAAAATAGAAGAAGAAAAAGGAGAAGAAGAAGAAGACACACTGCTAGAAAAAGTTCTAGAGACAAAAACTTAAGCATAAACTGTTGGAGAAGGAGCAAAGAAAAAAGAAGAAATAAAAGAAATAAAAAAGAAGTATACAGTATGTGTGAATAGTAAAAAAGAAGAACGTTTGGATGGGTATGAGGTTTGGGACTCTGTCATAGCACCTCTGGGTGTCAAAGCAAAAGAGGTAAGAATATTTATTTGAATTAATAAAGAGACTTTTTGTGACTTGATATTTGAGACTAGGCAGGTCATGGAATTTTTTTTGGGTGCATATGAACAAAAGAAAAAATATTTATTGATGGTCAGAATTTGTGGTGCAAGCTTTTTACAGACAAAAAAAAAGAATTATCCAGTTTAGAACTGAAGTTGAAGCAAAATAACTGAAAGAACATTTGTTAACTATATGTAAAGAAGTAATGGACACTACAAAAATATATGATGGAAGAGGACTCTGGACTGGGGGGTGGAAAATGTTAATGTTATGCATGTACCTAGTATTATTAATGTTCATAGTAATAGGGGTTTGTGAAATACAGGGGTCAACCAAAGACTTGTTATTTTTGTGCAAAAATGATTTAATTAATGAATGTGATAAAAACAATGTTATTTGTGTGGTAAAATAGGGCATAATGCAAAACAGATGTGATTTAAGGTGCAAAAAATGTGGCAATACTGGTCATTCATGGCTAGAATGTGAAATGAATGTGATAGAAAATGAAAATTAAAATTAAGGTATATATAAAGAGATAGAAGAATGTGTTATACAAGAAAATGTACAAAAACATGTGACTGATAAAGAGGTTGTACATGAAGTTAAAGAAAGTAACAAGGAAAAAGAAAAAGAGGAGACAAATGAGGAATAAGCTGGCTAACATACAGTAAGAAATAAAAAGAATTTGATAGGGAAAAGTGTTAAAGAAAGGAAAATAAAATTCAAAAATATAATGCTTAGAGAAAATAAATAAGGAAAGGGATAAACATGTTATTATACTAACTGTATTTTAATGCTAAAAATATTAGCTTTAAATGTGAACAGTATGAAAAAATATTAAGAGAAGAATAGGTATATTACAGTGGTGTGCTGCAGTAGATTAGATGTACATATTATTGTTTTAGAAGATGCCAGATTATTAACAGAGGAAGAAAGAACACAAACTGAAAAACTTTGGAATGGTGCAGTAGTTTGGAACATGGGGAAAGAAACATGCTCAGGCGTATGTATATTATGTCAAGAAAGCATTAAAATATTAGATGTAACCATAGTGGAACTAGGACGAATTATGGAAATAGACTTGAGATGGAAAAAATATGTGTATAGAATTATAGCTTTATCTGCATATGTAACAAAAGAGAGAGAGAGAGAAATTATGTTTAAAAACATTCTTGAATATGTTTGTGTAAATATGAACATTATAGTGGTGGGTGGTTTTAATTGTAATTTAAGAAAAAATAAGATCAATTGTGATGTTAAAATGGTTAAAGAAACTATAAGAAGTGGAAAGTTAAGTGTATGGGAGAATAACTACTGGACCTACAAAATGAATGAAATTGGGACAGAAATTGATTATTTTTTAATATCTGATAGTTTAAAAGTTAAAAAAAGAATTAAGTGTGCTGGATTTTCAGATCATGTGGCTATATGGGTTAAAGTAAGGGCAAATTAAGAATATATAAGAACTGGAAAAGGAATAAAGAAAATTAATGAAAAGGAATTACATTTAGAAGAGAAAAAAGAACTTATGGGATTATGGAAAAATCATATGAATATGAGAGAGAGTTTTATGAGACTTGGACTGTTTGATGGCTAAATTTTAAAAAGAAATATAAAAAGTGTTTTAGAATATATGTGGAAGAAAAGAAGAAAAGAAAAAGAGAGATATAAGATATTGTCAAGAAATATTCAAAGACTTGTTAGAGTAGAAAAATTAATTTTATGAAAAAGAAAGAGAAATATATAAAGTGAATCAAATTAAACATAACTTGTTATATAAACAAACTATTGTTTACAAGGAAAAAAAGAAGAGGTAGCACCATAGTTTAGTAAAATAGTAAAAGAAGAAAATAATATTAAAAAAATAAAAAATAAGGAAAGTAAGCAAATAAAACAGCAAGAAGGAATATATGAAACAATTAAAGAATCTGCATTGGAATTATTTGTTAAAAGAGAAGAAAATAGAACAAATTTATAAAGGTGAAAAAAATAAATAATGAAGATAATGAGTATTTAGAACAAAAATAACTATGAAAGAATTGAATAAAATTCTAAAAGATAATTACATGAATTCTGCAACAGGACTGGACAGAATTGAATTTGGTATGTATAAAGAAATAAAGGAGTGTCAAAAATGATTTTTTATAGAAGTTATGAATGAATGGTTAGAAAGTGGAATTAAAGAGAAAGAAATATGTACAGGAGTTATAAAATTTATCTTTAAAAAGGAAATAAAGAGGAGATAAACATTTGGAGACCTGTAACATTGAATAATACGGATTATAAAATATTTATGAGAATAATAAAAAGGTTACAAAAATGGATAGAATATATGACCAAAATGAATTTAGAAGAGTAAGAAAAGGAAGCAATGAGTTATTATGGATAATAAGATAAATAATTGATGATATCATAAATAAAATGTAGAAGCAAAGGATATGATAGGGGATATAAGTAAAGCCTATGATAATATTCAATATAAATCATTAAGGGGAATTTTGCAGCCATATAATGTAAGCAAAAATATTACAAGTAATAAAACCTGTTTATAAAAGGAACTATGTGAAACGAAATGTGAATGGCTGGATTGGGGAAGAAATAAAAATAGAATGTTGAATAAAGCAGGGCTGCCCAGCTAGTAGTGTAATTTTTTTTTATTAGTTATAAATGTAATAGTGAAGGAAATCAATAAAATGTCAAGTAGCAGTGGATACAAAATGATGAAGGAAGTACAATTGCCAATAGTGTATAATTATGCAGATGATATTGTGTTATTTGTTAAAAATAAAGTATGGATGGTAGAGTAACTAAAAAAATAAGTATAAATTAAAAAAAATGGTTTAAGTATAAATAAAGAGAAAAGTAAAGCATTTGGTTTTTAAGGTACGATAGGATGTATTAAGTTCAATGAATAATATATAGATATATTAGGAATAATATTTGGAAGGAATGAATATAGACAACAACAATGGGATAATGTAATCCAAGAAGTAAAGGATATGACTAATTTTTGGAAATTATATAGATTTTCATATAGAAAAAAACACCCTTGTTGAACACCATGGTAAGAGGAAATAATACTTATGTGGCTAACATCTGTATGATTCCTATTAAGTATGAAAATAAACTTTTGATGATTATATTTTCTTTTATATGGGGCTCTAGACTGAATCCAGTTAAGAGAGTGATTATGTATATGAAAGAAGAGTAAGGAGGCTTGGGTTTAATAAACCCACTACTACTGGAAGCTTCTTTAATGTTATATATGGTATTAAAAGGAATTATGAAGGAAAATAAAAACTTGATAGATCTGATACTATATTATGCAAAGAATTGTGGGAAGGAATGGAAGTTAAAAAAGAAGTAAATGCATTGTGAATGAAGAAATGAAAGTGTACCAAAACAAAACTGTTTTATGGAAAACATAAAAGAATATATGTGAGAAAAATAAATGGTACTTAAATATTATGAAAGCATTTATTGCATTGATTCATTGAAAGATTTAGAAATAGATAAGAAAAAAGCCATAATGATGCAATATAATAACCATAAAAAGATTGTAATGATTTTTTATTGAGACTATCTATTAGAAAATTGCCAGTTAAGGCAAATATGCCATATAAGAGAAACAAGATAGAATATGTAGTAAATGTGGACAGTTTCAGACTACTTAGCATGAGTTTAAGAAATGTGAAAGAGTTAATTTATGGAAAGAAATATGTAAATATAAAGTTTGTACTGCGACGGTGGTGCTGCGGTAGGCTTGTCGCCTCACAGTAAGATGTTGTCCTGTTCGATTCTCAGCTAGAGCGTCTTCTGTGTGGAGACATGCGTGAATGGGCATACCTTCGTTGAAGGTTGTGCATCAGGGCCGGCAACTCAGCATGTAAAAATCTGCTGCCAATTATTAGCGGACCGGAGTTCCGCTGTGGCAACCCCTAACAGGGAAAAGCCAAAAGACACAACAACAACAATGGGGGAAAAGTTTGTTAAAATTTGAGCAAATAAATATGAACATAATGGAATTTGGTTATTATGTTGCAGGAAAACAGGAAGAAGTGAAGAAAATGGACAGAGTAATATTTTATGTATTGTGAACTATATGAAACAAGAGACATGGTTTGGAGGGTGGCCTAATGGTTAAGGTGTTTGCCTTGCAAGCACAAAGTGCAGGGTTTGAGTCTCACAAGGGATAATTGGCTAGGCTTAAAATGGCTCGCAAGGGCAGTTAGGTTAGTACTAATCTATGAAACTATGAACTAAATGAAATTAAATACAATGGAAAATGGACTCTGACAAAGATTCTGGAGAAAATAATGTTTTAATTGTGGATAAAAGAGTGGGGAGGAAATGCTTAAATTGAAGTTTATAATGTATGGACATTTATAAATAGATGTAAATAATGTAAATATATAAATATGTAGATAATATGTAACATATATGTCAAAAAAATCCTTACTCTTTTTGATAGGTGGGATCTTGTACATCTACCACCAATTTAAGCAGATGGGACCTTGGTTTAACATCTCATCTGAAGGATGGCATGATAAGTAGTTCAGCACATGTCCTAGAATGAGGCAAAGTATAAAAAATGTATAATATAGTTGAAAATATACATCTAAAAGAGGCAAATAATCTGGCCTGTTAACTGCAACAGCTACAGCGACAGAGATAGTACATGCATGCAGCAGTAGAGAATCAGGTGTACAAAGTAACTGCCTCTCAAGTAATTTAGTTTCCATATCATTACTACTGCTTGCTCAGAAAATTCATTAGTTCCTTCTTGTAACACCATGTAACCTTATTCCACAGCTTAATACCGCTCTGTTTACCACCTTCTCTTCACTGCCCAGAATTAGTCCAAGAAAATTTCCATATCTCATCTCACATTATGGAAAAAATAAATAACTGTTAAGACTGTCATAATTTAATTTCTCGCATGCTTAAAACTTGCAACAATCAAACTTTGTATGTGAGCATTTAGGAACCATAGTATAAAGTGTAAATTGTGAAAATTATACTTGTTTCATAATTTACTGTTTGTACTATGGTTCCTTGATGCTCACACACAGAGTCTGAGTTTTGCAAGATTTAATAACAATATTTATTTTTCATCCCTATGTCTGATGTTTTATGAATATATTTCTTAACATACGAGCCTTTTACTGTTTTTTTAAGAGTGGGATTTTTCTTTGTGGTGCTGTCTTTTTAAAACTATTGTTTCACTTAATTAATTAATTAATTGTTGATTTATGTATTTTAAGCAATGGGTAGTGGGGAAAGTGTGGTCTGATGAAGTATTGAGTTGCTGGGATGAAAACACCTTGGATTTGGATTAAATCTATATGTTTTATTTTAGGATTTGGTCCAGCTCTTCTTATTTATATGTTCTAGGTTTTTGGTTTTCCTATTTGGGATAATTCATTGTTTCTAGTACATATAGGATAATTTCTGGAGAGCAGTCGCAAAGAATGATTTTTATACTGGGTTGATTTCCCTGTAACTATGTGAATCCGACATGTTGATTACTGGTTCTTAGAGGGGTTGCATGGTATACACATTCATATTTGTGGTTCTTCATCTGAATAATTGCACATGCTCAGGACAAGGTTAAGACTTTTTGTGTTCACCATACGATACTCTCCAAATACTGTCCTTAAACAGAATGCTCTCAACCTCTCACTGAAATGACAAAACAATTTTTGTACATAACTGCTGCCTGTACAGTCCAGGTTGCATGTGGGCTTTCTCTTTATCTCTTTAATAACTTCCACCTCTGCAAAATCTCAGAATGTATACATGTAACTACTGTTTGTGTATAAAAAGTAAATAGAAATGTAACTATTCTGTGCTTAACTGGAACTTGAAATAATGCAATGTAAGCAAATGGAGCTTTTCGCCCCGGGCCTCTGCTGAAAATGGGTATTACCTAGTCGGACTTTTCCAGTAAAGAAAGACAAATAAATAAATAAATACATATTAAAGAGATCTGTAACTAATAAAGATATTGCCGCTGGCAAACAGCTTACATTTCAGTATTTCATCTACAAATAATGTGCACACTGCCCTTGAAGAATACATTGCCTATGTTACAATAAAAAAAATATGGGCTGGTAATATTCCAGTAGGCAATGGTGGGTAATCAGACAACAGGCTAGCCATCTCATCCAATGGAGGCCACACTCAGGAATTCAGCACACCATCCCCCTTAAACTACACTGCAGTGTCAACAATCCAGCTACATGGTATGGGAGTAGAACCCACAGCCTTCATTAGCAAAACAGATATACTGTCTATTGTGCTAGTAACACTGCTTTCAAACTATGTAGCACAACACTGGTGGCCATTTGCTAAAGAAAAAAGTTGTACACTGAAAACAGATTTAGCATGAGCAACCATAAATCTCTCTTTCCTTGAAACTCACAATTCCCTGAAAAAATACACTGAAGCCTGAACTCTAGTAGTTGTTTAGAGTATTTAGGCTCAGGTCTCCTATAATCAAGGTGCAGGGTTTGAGCATGTGCCTTACCTAACCTGCCCTTCCTAACTAGGGCATTACACATGCTTATGTCCCTGGAATGAATGTCCATCTCATTTGAAGAAGGAAAGAAAGGAACCCAAAGAACTTTAAATTGTATGCTCAGACAAGAAGCAGCAGCAACAAAAATATGTGTATGTCAATGCATGCAGAGAAGCTGCAGGAATGTAGATGTGCAAGTGTCAATACATGCACAGATGCAGAATGCATTTTTAAAGAACACTGTTAAAAAACAGACATATGATTGTGTTTTTTTATTAAAAATTAAATGTTGTGGCAGTCTGCTGACAAGCTAGCCCCACCAGCCAATGGGCCCTAGATATCTGCCTAGGTCAACTAGTGCTGGAACTGACTCTGCCTACAGATAGCTTGTACTCCCATCAACAACATAGTCTTCTCTATTAACCTCCTGAATCTGCACTCACCTCTTTTTCTGTACATCCTGTTTAGTTCCCATCCACTTCTCTCTAACCACATAACTACTTACCTTAAATTTCTTCTTACCAGATATCAAGGCCCGTAACTGTTTTTCTGACCATAGTGCTCCCTACATAATCTAACTCTTGTGTCTTTCATCACTCTTCATTCAACTGTGTGCCTTAATCTGGTCACTACTGCAACATGTCAGGTGTACTGAACACTCAAATGTTCATTAATAATTTCTTGTGCTATTGAAATAATGTCACATAACATGCATTTTATGCAGCAGGTTCCATGTTTGACTACCTGCAAAACTGTGCATACATCACTGTGTTTTATATGTTGCTTTTATCAACCATATATATAACATATAGTACACAGGGATGCCACTTTAATGGCGCAAGCATTATATATTTATTTATTCACTCAGCTATTGGTTAGCTAGTTGTGGCTATGTATCGCCTCTCTAACTGTGTTATTTATCTGTCTAGCTATTTATTTTCGTTTGTTTCTTTGTGACATCCTCACTCTAGGCCAGTAATCAAGGTGCCTGAATGCTCACCACTGACACTGGAGAGGGACGTTCACTTGGAACAAAAATAGATACATTCAGGATTTCCAGATGCAGCTTTCTGCATCAAGTGCAAATTCTCTCTCCAAATCCACAACAAGACTGCCCACTGGCACAGCTATAGAGGTGAGTCTTCAGCCAAGTGTCCAAGCCAAGTCCTCCACCACTCTCTCTGTGAAATCAGTGCTTTATGTCCCTGCTCCAAGCAGCTGACACACACACACTCTTAGAGATTTGATTTTTGCACACACACACACACACACACACACACACACACACACACACACACACACACACACACACCCACACACACACACACACACACACGCACGCATGCACACACACACACACACACACACACACACACACACACACACACACACACACACACACACACACACACACACCTGGGAAAATCTGGCACAGATTTACTAGCTATGCCCCTTTCTTTCCAAACTATAAGGTAGTTACACTGCCACCAGACACTCCAACTACTCTAAGGTTCTTAACAAGGGTACCCAATTATATTAAGTAAAATTAATTTTAATACAAATGATAGTGTTTGGCCACTGCAGTAAGGCTTTCAGGAGTGGCCACAGTGTCACCAAATAGATATAAGTCCTCTCAAAGTTTAAAATATTCTCTAAAGGTCCGGCCAGAATGAAAACTTTAAATATATTTAATAATAAATAATAAAAGAACATGAAAATACTAAATATCACCAGAGTTTCAATCACAGGAAATATTAAAATAACATAGAGGAATAGATTCACACAGATACAGGAAAACAGTAAACTAATCTCACTATATTTTCCTGACTATTCTAAAGAATTACTATTCCCTGGTTCTCTTACTAGAGCAAAGAAAGATGAAATAGATGTGGGAGTCCTTCTATGTCAGGTTCCAAAAAACAGACTGCTCTGAGGCTTCAGTCTCATTTAGTATTAAAACACCATTTTAATGATGGGTTACAGAATGACATCACATACATCTGGTCATCTAATTTCTGGTTCCCATGCTACCCCCTTGGCAAGAAGCTGCCAGGATTTAGCACATATGTGTCAATAATACACAAACACAGAGCTTGTTAAGATCTAGTGCATCCTCTGGAAGTCATAAAACCATAAGGCACTTCACTCTTCCCGAGTAGCGATTAATTACTCTTTCACAGTATAACACCACTTCCTTGGAGCATGAATAGTAATCACAACATACCAACCAATTATATTGATAGATTAGAAACTGAAAACCAATGAATGATTAAAAGATTTTCACAACATTTGTTCATTGGGTACCGATGAAAAACACATAATAATGCATAAAAAATTAGGTATGGCCCACCTATAAAAAACTATTGCTGTTACATGCTGCTTTTGACCAATCAACACATCTAAACAAGGAAAAGCCCATCAAAAGTAAATGTGTACTTTGTTTCAATGTCTAACAGGATGAGACTTCAAAACAGGTTTCAACAAAACTTGCTCATTCAGCCCTGGAAAATCTATGCTTCTAATAACAAAATCCATTTTTAACTCTATTTTCAGTTGTTGTTGTGTGTCTTTCGGCTTTTCCCGGTTAGGGGTCACCACAGCGGAACTCCAGTCCACTAATGATTGGCAGTAGATTTTCACAAACGCTGAGGAGCCAGCCAGACCTCCCAACCATACCGAATTACTCAGTATTTACCGAGTTTTGGGGTCCAAATGAAGGGGTGCCACGATTCCCGATTGGCACCCCTTCATTTCCGATTTTTTTTGCTTTATTTATTTATTTTTTTAAAAATCGCGCTGTCGGGGCTGACGTCATCACGTGCGTGTTGACGTCAGTGCCGTCAGGGCTACCAGCCAGTCGGAATTGAGCTCAAGAGCTCACGTCATTATTTCCGACTGTCTGCGAGCGGGAATACAGCAACAAGCAACCGCCGGGCAACCCTAACGGATTATGGCAGTAATCCTTCTGTTTGTTTTATTTTTTACGAGCTGGCTGCAAGCAGGAACCAGGAATACAGGCAGCCAGCAACAACGAGAATTATGAGGGAGGAGGACTCGCAGCAGTACTATTGGTTCGGTGGTTTGGTTTTTGTATTTCGAAGCGGTAAGCAGCAGGCAGCGCGAGCGGGTAAACGTGGTGGGACTGGGACGGATAAAGCACCCGGACGGTTAATTAGGTAAGAAACAAAAGTGTGTCTGACTCTGACAGTGCTGCTTTGGTTTTTACTCTTATTTGCTGCCAGACCCAATCTGTCCGCTCCGCTCAGGTTTATACTGTGTGTAACTATGTGCAATTTAGTTAATCTATTAAGCAAAGAGGGGTTCCCTTTCATTCCATTATTATTCAGTCTGCATAGCTTAGCTAGGAGAGGAGGGTATGTTTGTTGTGTGTGTGCAATTAAGCAGAGTGGCTCCAGAGCCTCCAGGCTCCCTCGTTATTTAGCCTTCAGTGCTGTGTTTTTTTTCTCTCGTAGTTATTTCTGCCAGATTCCCTCGTCTCCAACTAGCAAGTGTGTGAGTGCGTGCAATTAAGCAGAGCAGAGTATGGTTTGCTGTAGTTATTGCTGCCAGTACCTCCCATTTTATCTAATTAAATAATGTTTTCCTGTAGTTATTGCTGCCAGAGCAAAAAGTGTTTTTTTTGCTGCCACCTCATTCTTTATTCAGACAGCAGGTGTGTGCGTGCAATTAAGCAGAGTGATTTATTACTGCCGGTCCCAGAGAGATTCCCTCATTCATTATTCAGACTTCAGTGCTGTTTTGCTATTCTCATTATTCAAATTAGGGTAGTGTGTGTGAAATTAAGCAGACCGGCATCAGAGTGGTTTACTGTAGCTATTGCTTGGACTTCAGTGTTGTGTTTTGCTATCACCTCATTTGTTAGTCACACTAGCAGCAGCAGGTATGTCTGTGTGTGCACTGTGCAATTAAGTAGAGTGGGTATTATTGCTTCTGGTCCCAGAGAGGTTCCTTAAGGATAGAACAGAAGTGTACAATGCAAGTGTCTGCAGGTTTCTGATGACAGGTTAATGAAAATGGATCACTATTCACTATAATAACTGAAACGCTAAACCAAATATGTGATTAATATTTATTCAATACATTGCTGGATTTGAGATCTTAGCTGACTGTTCAGCAGCTTGTTATTGTGGAATTTCCTGCTATATTTTCTGTAAAGATACGACTCTGCAATGCTTAGCTTTAAACTTTCTCTTAGAGGTACTAAAATTTACTATTTCAAGACAAAGATCTGTTTGTTGGTAGTTTCAGAGTAGCTTTGAGGAAAGTTCAGGTAGTCTGTTAATACTGAAGGGAAGGTACTTGAAATCAGTTAGCGCCCTCATTCGTTATTCAGACTTCAAATCAGTGCTGTTTTACTGTCGTATTGTTATTCAAACTAGGGGAGTGTGTGTGCAATTAAGCAAAGTAGTTTATGGTTGTTATTGCTCAGACTGCAGTGCTGTGTTTTGCTTTGACGGTGGTGCCACCTCATTATTCAGACTAGCTGTTGTGTGCAATTATTGCTGCCGGGCAGCCGGGCCCAGGCAGGTTCCCTCATTTGTGACTCAGACTCAGTGCTGTTTTACTATTGTATTACTCGCTATTCAGACTTTGTGTGTGTTTTAGTTAACAATTAACATATATTTATGCATCTGTTTTGTCTGCACTTAATAATATGAAATGTCATATTTTTGCAGTTACAAAATGTGGGAAGGCTGCATACTGTTTTCATGTTAATTAAAGACAGGTATACTGACTGTATATTGGATGGGATACCCCACTTGTAATCAAAGGGTTAACAAATATATGCAGTAGTATCTCTTTCCTATGTTCCAGCAGAGTTGTCAACAGGAAATTAATTTAGGGCATTAGGCTAAGTGCAGTTATATCTGCTAGAACAGAAAGTGACATATTTATGTTTTTTGCTTAATGGGGCACCCATTCCTAATAATCAACTCAAATTAGTACCCAGGGAGACATTTCTTATTATGACCCATAAATATTTTCATGATGAATAATACCAAAAAATTAAAAACAGAGCTGAATACATCACATGAGCAATGTATGTGCTTTAAATGGCCACCTTTTTTATTAGAAATATTAAGGTTACTGTTTGGTATTTTAATACCTGCTTGCTCTTTTGTGTTTCATGAGGGTGTACAGAGGAGTCCTAGGAAGTAATTTAATTATGCTTTCTCAGAAAGTAAGATACAGATGTCCAAAACATCATTGCTACACATTTCAAAAAATGGTTACCATTTACTACAGGGTCTACTCTGGGACCATATTTTGGTTGTCTGTTCAGTTTGCGTTTGAAAGTTGGTATCCCACAATTCCATTGGAGTGGGTGGGGCTAACTAATTATGCATGCAAATTTTATGTTAATCAGCGTACAGATTTGTACCTATTTTCATGTGCCTTTGTCCAGATTTTTGATATTTCCAGGTTGAGAGGTATGGAGCCAGCTCAACGTTCAACCTTCAATGAAGGCATGCCCATTTACGCATGTCTTTCGAACGCCCACCCAAATTTGGGGAGGACATGCAGACTCCACACAGAAGGCACTCCCCACACTCCAGCCAAGAATCGAATGGGAGAACCTCTTGCTGTGAGGCAACAATGCTACCACTGCACCACTGTGGGTATTTTCAGTAGTGTTTCTAAAATCTCCTCTCCTTATACTTTCAGAGAGCAATTCTAGCACCACAAAATTAAATGTATTTCCAAAAGCCTGCACATGTTGAGCTAACACACTGGTGCTTTTGTCTTAAAAATATTATTAATATGTGTGGCTTTCCATCCACTCATCAAGGTTGTGCCTTGAAGAGGGTCATTGAGGTACTCTGACATGTATGGGAAGTCTATTCCAGAGACAAGGCAGCCTCTGGGAGACAAACCTGTCTCTCCAGCAGGTTTTGTTGATGTTATATATTAGATTTAGGCCTTTCAAGTAGGTAATGTGCGAGGAGTTCGATTTATGGATATGTAGCATCTCTAGTAGGCCAGGGTCTGATATTGACTTTTAGGTGAGACACAGATCATCTCTGAGCAATCTGTACAATACAGAGCAGAGTGATAGTGATTTGAGCCTGTCCGCATATGACAGGTTTTGGAGGTCATGAATTCTCTTTGTGAGATATTTCTGTTGCCTTTCTAGATGGTGCAGGTGTTTGGAAATTTACATACCAAACAGGGGGGTGGGGGCTATACTCAATTATTGGACTAATGAGGGAAGAGTACAGAGAAGTAATTTATCCTCCTTTTTCTGGATGCAATCCCTTTACTTATGAGATGAACCAAGTAAAAGACTTTTCTGACCACTGCCGCTACATAATGGTCAAATGTGAGATTGTTGTCAACCTCAGTACCCAAGTCTCTCACCACAGGTAGTGTGCTTAGGGAGTTGCCTTTGATGTGGCAATCAGTAGGGGCTGTGTTTTTGCCGAATGGTATGATAATACATTTTTTTTCATTTAACTTAAGGCCCTGGCTTTGACACCAGTCATTTGTTGCTGTGAGACCCGCTTGCAGTTTGTTAACATCATTTGGGGAGTCAATGACAGCACCCAACTTGCTGTCATCCGCAAACCTGGTCAGCCACAGGCCTTTTCTCTTTGCATGGACCTCTGAGAAGTAGATGCCAAAAAGTAGGGGTCTCAGGAGAGATTTCTGGGGAACACCACTAGTGACAGGTCTGCTCTCAGAGGAGGAAGCACCTATTTTGACCTTGTGGATCATATCGGTGAGACAGTTGGCCACCCACCTGATGAGATAGGGATTTATGCCAAGTTGTGTTAGCTTTTTGATGATGCCCAAGTGGGGGATTGTGTCAAAGGCCTTGGCCAAATCAAGGTAAGCTGTATGTACTGACTTTCCCTCATCCAGGACCTTGGTGACAGTCTCAAAGAAGTCAAGTCAGGTTCAACAGGCAAGATCTGCCCTTGATGAATCCAAACTGGGTGGGGTCAAGTGCTTGGATATTGCCTATGTCCTTGTTTATGAGATCCATGATAATACACTCCATGGCTTTACAGCTCAGACTTGTTAAGCTAATAGAGCAATAGTTTCCAGGATCAATAGTGGCACCACCTTTGTGCAAGGGGATGACAATGGCAGCAACTAATCTGCACCTACTAGAGCTGGATTTTTATGAACAACAAGAACTTTCTCATGAAATGGAGTCCCCTTTAGAGCAAACTTTTCCCAGGAGATCAGAGCAATTGACAAATAAGCAAAGGGGAGACCCAACAGCCCTCGACATTCCTGGTTATCAGACGAAGAGCAAAAAATGGGGAAACAAGAATAAACGTGTGAATCAGTTCAAGAGATTGTGAATTTCGACAGTTTTGTGAATTCTGGTGCTTCTTCTCATACCTCAGGTACTGTGCCTGTTACATCTTATTACAATTTTAATATTTATAATTTCATTGATTTGTACATTGGGCTAGGCCATAATTTATTCTTGAAGGGTTTTAGTTTTAGACCCTTGGGCAAGGCAAATGTGGAACATACATTAGTGGATCTGAAACTTTTCACTAGAAAATTAAATTTCCACATTTTGTTCAGGGATGAATCTAACTCCCGACACCTCTTCCAGTTATTTTAAAAGGAAAAGTGTGACCAATTCCTCCTTCATCCAGTGTTAAATATATTTGAGAAGTCATGTGAACCAGAGATAAGAAGCTTGCAGGATAACAAGAGAAAGCACGATTTTTATAATTTATCCAAGGATGACAGTTTGATCTTGTACAACATGACACATGACAAAAATATCAGGAGTATGAAACCTGAGAAAGATGGGGCATTGGTAATTATGGACTAGGTTGTCTACACTGGCCGTATTCATAGACTGTTCAGTGATGACTCTCTTTACAGCATTGTGTCAATCAATGAAATTAATATTGCTTACAGAGCAATTAAACTCTTTTTGGATGAACTTTTGCTATTTGACACTATACCACTGGGGTTTTTCGATTTTTCATAAAGTGCACCATCCCCTCCACCCCACAATTATTGGGATACCAAAAATTCATTCTAACCCCTTTGATCCACCTTTGCTGCCTATTGTTCCTGCAAGGGGCTCTATCACTAAGCTAATGGTCAGTTTCTTTAAATCACTTTTCATTAAGTTTCTCCACATCATTCAGGACTCCTGGGATCTACTGGATAAACTAGGGAGCATTGAGTGCAAGAAGGAGCATCTTTTGGCAACTTGTAACATCCAAAGTCTTTTTAGCCATTCCTCATGAGGAAGGCCATTTGTGGTTTGAAGAAATAATATCCAAATTTGGTTCTTTATCAGATACTGACATGTCCTTGGTCCGGGATTTTATGGAACTGGTTTTAAGTAACAACTTCCTTGTCTTTGATGGCAGATATTATAAGCAGCAATATGGGGTAGCAATGAAGGCCACATGTGCCTCTATTTTTGCCAATGCAGTTTTGCTAGGATGGGAAAATAAGTCTGCTTTCAAGTTGGAACTTTTTGTACATTGTGTTGGTTATTTCCATTTTCTGGATGACATACGTATTGTGCGGTCCAATGAGTACAGTTTTCTGAATTTATTGCACAATTAGAGTCCCCTTCATTTTTAAAGTTCACACAGAATTGCACCAACTTTCTTGATATTGAAATTACCAAGGATATTGGCCGGGTATTTACAACCTCCATCTACAGAAAGTCTACTTTCAGTAATACTTTCCTGCATTTCACTAGTTGCCATGCCTTGCATCAAAAGAGGTGGGTGGTAAAGAGTCAATTTATCAGGGTATCTCATTTAACCTCTGATGACACTATATGTATCCAACACTTTGGCAAGTTAAGCTCTATGTTTTTTGACCATGGTTAAAAATGTCATTGATGGAAGATTTTTACAATCAAGTTTAACAGGAAAGAGATGGTATGTATGCCCCTATTATCAGGAAGGATTTGGAGAATTACAAGTTCAGTACGTGTGAGTTCTGATATAAACCGCAATTCCAGTCATTATTCCAATATGGCTTTGCATTATTCATTAGATGTGAATGACATACAGAAAATTCTATGTAAAACTGGTCTATTATTCAGTTCAATCATTTGAAGGTTTGATTTTTTTTGAAGGACCCCCTACTTTCACCTTCAAGAATAAACCCAACATTAAGAGCATCATAGAGAAACCTGTTAAAACATCTCAGAATAATTTCTTCATGACATCTAAATGTGGCCATTGCCACCAATGTCCCTTTAGTGACACTGATTTAGGGGTGTGCTACTTGAAAAAAACATTGAGAATGAATGCACAAGGAAAATGTAACTGTTATACTGAGAGAGTTGTATACCTGGCGAGGTGCTACTCATGTCCTACCTTTTACATTAGCAAGAAAAAGAATGCACTTAATAAAAGAATTTACCAACACCAGTATAGCATTACACCTGCTAGACATGCTTCTGTATGTGTTGGGTTTAGTAAATTTAAATTCATGGAGCTTGAACAGATTGATTCTTCTGTATATTCAGTGGACTGGCACAATCGGCATTTACATCAACAGATATTCTGGCAGCTCCGTTTGGATGCTGTGAAATATCCAGGTCTTAATGAATCTATTTCCATCTCAAGTGAATTGAAATTGCATGCTGCTAGACTATAAATTATATTTTTATATCTTGCTTGCTGTATCTGCATTTGCTTAGTATCTTCAACATGCTATGTGATCTACATTGTTTTGGTTATGTCCCTTTAAATATTTTGACAGACTTTTTCACTATGCTTATCTGTGATTGCTTTTTTTGTAGGGGTGTGTAGTTGTTTGAAACTTTTTAATGAGTCACATTAGTGAGTCTCTGTTTCTTTGATTCATTCATGGTTTTGAAGATTTTTTTTTGTAGACGAAAGTGGTTTTAATAATAAAGAGTTGCCGAGTCTTAGCTACCTGGACTCTTGTGGTTCTGTTTGATTATCTATGCTCCAGTTCCAAGGCTTCTGCACATATCTTTTATTTTAATTCTCCAAAAATTGCAAATGAAACTACAAGATCCTAGAACAAACTAATAATGCCAACATTTGGGCTAAAACACATAGAAATGCAAAAAAAAACCTTACAAAAATAATAGTATCACCACACAGGTCATTATTTATGCAATAGAAATATTTAAGCAGAATTGAAATAAGAGCCTTTTTAGTCCCTTTTTGATGAAAGGCTCATTTTTTCACAGTTCACGACTTTCCACACTTCTCAGTCTTGAATAAAAGACTCTAGGTGGGTGTAGCTCTGTGCTGGTTATTGAAATGCTCTTGTGAGCCCTAGTCATTCTGAGATGTGCCAGGACATGTTAGAAAACAGGCTCACAGTGGTGTTGTGAGGGAACTGTCCTCTTATACATGGTGATGAGTCCCTGTTTGGCCAAGTCACCTAACAATCTGTCGGTTGCCCCTGTTATACCTCTGATCTCACCACCAGATGTTATGTCCTGGGAGCACATCCATATACTCCCCCCCCCAAAAAGACGTAAGAAGGAATTTGTCTCATCATTCCTCTTTCTCTCATCTCTGGCTCCCTTAGCATTTAGGCTCATAATTGAAATAGTACTGTTTGGGTTACATTCATGGATTTATCTGTATCTGCCATGTCCTGTTATTTAAGACCGACTGTACTTAGGGAAAGCTACCAGTCAAGGTTTCTTTGTCTCACTTTTTTGCTTTGTTCCGGGGATTGAGTATTTGTTGCAGAAAATAAAGTAGAGTCCTTTTGTTCAAATTGTGGGAACAAGCACGTATGAATGCAAGCAACGTCTCTTTGCTGATAACCTTATTATTTTTCTTCCTGAACTAGAGAGAAATTTGATGTAATATCAGTTTTCACAGTCAATAAAATTAAAACTGAGATGTTATCAAGCCATTGTTTTCCTTCTGACTATCCCCTAATATGATACTCCATTACCGTTTAATTTGTGAGAATGCCCCCCCATATATTACAAGGTGTGCATCCTGCAACATCATTTAAATACTTGTACAGCTAAATGGTAAGAATATTTCAGACACAACTGGCATCAGCCTTCAGAGCTGATTATTGTTCACACTTTCATTAGAGTAAAGGCACCAGGTAGGTAGGCGGGCAGACTGACTCTCCTGCCTATAATATTACATCCTATTTAACCATTAGTTCATTGTCAACCAATGCACCCTCTGCATCAAATGGATCAAAGCAATTACCAAGTTCACATGTTTCCCACAAAACCCTAGAAAAGCAACATCACATCATCATCATCATTTAAAGAGGATGGATACAGAGTATTTGACCTAAGCATTTGCATCTGGACTATTCATCTCAGAATCTGGATTTTATGGGCAAATCCTGTCTACAAAACTACTTTGGACAGAAAAGAGATATTGTTTCTTCTAGCATTCCTAACTTTTAGAAGGTTGTGTAGCTTTATCTCTTCAATGTTGGAAGCACCTTTCATGTGAATCCCTAAAGAATAGCATTGTGAAGACCATGTGAACTTTAGATTATACTCCAATACATTTTATGCCTTCCTGCTGCTAACATTGACTGTACAGTTTACTTTGAATGAGTTATTTTGGCTAAGCCCACTTGCAAGTGAAGCATTGATCTACCAGTGCTGTCTCATGTCTCTTCATTTGCTAGGCCTATACATACTCTTACACATGCTGTGGAAACACCTAAATCAGAAGATGAGTCTGGAGATGGCATGACACCAATGTGATATCAGAATGGTAATAGAAGAATGTGAACTTTAGCAAAAGGAAAGGAAAGGACCTGACTGTAACTTATTCACAATGGCAGAATAGTAATTTTCTTTGTTTTTATGTTATAAATAACAGATTCTCTGTTATTGCATGGGTTTCTTTTAATATTAGTAAATATACAGAAGATTTTTTTCATGTTTAGAAGCAGCCTACCTTGATTATTCATTTTAGGATGACAAGCCCTCAGCTTACGAACACTGAACATATATATGTTCATTAACTGTATTAGCATATGCCACTACTTCTTTGACTTTTCAGAAGATTTTCTTCAATTTTTGTCTCAGCACGCATAATGACAATTTAATCTCCAATTGCTCTGAAACTGCAGGGAAACCTTTCAGAAACCTGGAAGCCCTTATTACCCAGATACATCAGCTTTATGTCACTGCATATGATGTTTCTCATATCAAAACTGAAGAATCCGTCAAAGTATTTAATAGTTTTGCTTTAAGTGGAGAAGAGCATAGCAGTTTAACAGTACTGAAAATTAAATTCAAGGAACATTATGAGCGTAAAAAGAACCAACCATGTGTCAAACATTTGTTTTTTTTTTATCAGACACCAGGGGCACAAGAAGTAATCAATGTATATGTGACTGATGAGACACAGGGTAGACGACTATGCAAATGGAAAACTATGTGACCACTTATCAGAGATATAATTTTATGTTTCATAAAAATAACTTCATAAGAGGTAGGCTAAGAGAATCAAAACTAGCACTTGAATATATTTTAAAAAATGAACTTTCAAATGTGCAGTGAGCACTATTGACTGATGGCAAAGAACTATATAAAACATAAAAAGAAGTTAAGACTAAGCAGAAATTTAAACACAGAGACTATCAAAATAAAATCAACAGGAGAACAAGTGGCAACAAAACATGTTGTCAAAGGTGGCATCTAAACAAACCAAGAAGAAACTTTACAGTGTGGTGGGTGTGATGTTCACTTCCTGAATTATGTTAAGCACCTAGCTCATCAATAAAAATTGAAGTGTAAAATACATGCTAAAAATAATAAAATAGAAAATAGCAGGTAGCCCACAGTTGAGTTAAAAATAGTAGGTAGTCCACAGTTGAGTTAAAAATGGAATATCCTTTATTGAAACACACAAACAAGTGAGCCTAATTGAGTATAATGAAACACACCAAAGACATTCCTTATTTATATATAATCAGGTTCTTTGGAGCAAGGGAGTGGTTACATAGGGTGGTTCTGTTAAGAGCAATAAAACCACTACAATAATATTAAGAAATATAAACTAAACCACTTTTAACAAAGATTGCTTTTGTATCAAATAAACACTTCATCAGGTTTGTGTGTCAGAAACAAATTATAAAATGAATAAATGAAAAAAGTGGGAACATTTTTTTTTATGTTTTAGTGTACATTGTTTGGACTTGGATATTAAATCCCCTTCAATATTTGTGGCTGGTGGTTCACTTTGAATGCCCTTGTGTTTGCTTATTAAATTAGAAAATGAATGAACATGCACATTAATCTACAAGTGAAAACCTAAGTAGGATGAAAACCAAAATTATAATAGCTAAGGTGGAAATACAGTGATAAATGTTAAAAATAAAAATAAAGCACTAATGCCATGGGGCTCTTGTCTCTGTGTTTGTGTAGTAAGTACATTGATCAGAGCAGATGTTGAGAAAGATTTTATTCAAAAGAAAAAGTCTGAATATTTTTTGTAAGGTAAGTGGGATTTTGGTGAGGGTGTATGTGAATGTCTCCCAGTTAGGATTAGAATAGAGTAAGGGTTAGGTAAATGGTGTGTGTGTGTGTGTGTGTGTGTGTGTGTGTGTGTGTGTGTGTGTGTGTGTGTGTGTGTGTGTGTGTGTGTGTGTGTCCCCAAAGGTAGGGTTAGGGGCAAGGTAAGGAAAGCAGGAGAGAACTGAAGGAAAAAATGCAAACATACTAAAGCCAGGCTCCAATAATGTAGCTATACTGTAACCATTTTGCTCAGGCAGCTTTTAAATTGTCTTCAAGTAGCATCCTAAAAATGCCAACAGTCTATCTAAATGTTTGCCCATTCAACACTCTGAGATTCTGAATGAAGTAATGGTTGTCCTTATCAACAGCATGTTTGCCTTGATAAAATTATATTCATTTCATAACATTGACATACATACTAGCAAAGGTCAGGAACCAAGTTTCCTGATTCAAAGAACACTACAACATTTTGCTATTGATAAAAAATGTTAATTACATTTCTTTCACTAGGACTACTGTATGTGCTAGCAGACAGTTCAAACATATTTTACCAAATCTCAACTGATATAGTTTTAGGCTTTGTTGATGATCATGGGGAAATAACACAAAACACTTTAGAAACAGTAAAGAGAACCAACATACACATTTTTGCTTTTTAAATAATATATGTAGAATAGTGTTCTGAAAAAAAACACTGTCAAAAATGTAGTTTTCCAGATTCCATCCCTCTAGTCATAAGTACATGAAGAGTCCTTGGTACTTCATTGGTCTCACTTCAAGCACCTCTACTTCCAGTTACCCTACCTATGTCACCACTTGCAACAAAAAACTAAATTTTAAAGTTTCTGATGCCTAAATAAACTCTTACCCATGCTACCACTTTAATCATCCAGAGAATGCAAATTTGAAAACCCTAGGAGGTCATGATTTCATGAGCTCCCTTACTCTGACATATTTCTTTAAGGTCACAATACAAGTGAGATCAAAATAGGTATGAACATGGTTCACTGAAATTCTTGGGTAATAATGTATTCCATATTGGTGAATAGTAAAATTACAAAGGCTCAAGAAGGCAACACCAAGTCCAAAAACACGATTTAATGTGAGCACTTTCGTTTGCTGAAATGAGTAAACTTCATCAAAGTAATAATGCAAAAACAGTATTAAATACTACATGAATTAGTTACATCACAATAACAGTAACACCCTGCCAGCAACTAAAGAAACAGTATCCCCATAAAAACCATAAGTATACTTAAAATGAAATATATATATATATATATATATATATATATATATATATATATATATATATATATATATATATATATATATATATATATATATATATATATATATATATAATATACAAATGTATGTATGTGCACACATAAATATACATATAACAAATACATAAAACCTTAAGTATGGGTCCTATTATCTATTATGTGTTTTTAATTTTAAAATACACTTAATAGATAGGCTCTCATTAAGGCTGGGAGGGGGCATGTGCATTTAATCTTAATTGCCAAGACAACCCTTTCTCATCAAGTCTCACTGACCAAGGCCCTCCCCTGATATTCTCACAAACTTGGTCAATAATACAAAAAATAAAAGAATGTGTGGGAAATGAGCCAATGTGCCTAGCCAGAGCATTGTTCATATTTGATTTACTAATATTATAAATATGTTCATAAACTCTTTGCTTGAACAACCTCTTTATCTTTCTGATGTAGAAGGCAGGACAACATTGGCACAACGCAATATAAGAACCAGACCGTGGGATGAAGTATAAAAACTTTTTTAATCTTGTCTATTTAAAAACAATATTGAATCTTTTCTTTTTGAGAAGAACTTTAAATTACATCAAAATGAACAATTGAAATCAAGCGCTTTCGCTTGGCTCAAATACCAAGCTTTATCAAGATGAATTACTTACTAAAAAGGACCATTAATATAGGGCTCTCCTCCAACCATGTGACTACAGATCATAATTAAAATTTAAAGCTATACATTTTCAAATATAAAATCATGAATTATTGTTTGTATTTGATCTGTCATGTTGACCTGGCTACACCTGTTTAATCATTATTACATACTTCATTGATATTCACAAAAAATATAATAAAAACAATAATATATTAAAATATTAAGTTAATAATCAAAATTCTTGTGTTGAAAATTCATTCTACTATACATATGTTAAGTTAAGTGAATAACATCCACTGCAGAAGACGCATATGGAAGCGAGCCAGTGGTCGAAGAACAATGGCCGCAGCCATAAGACCTAGAACCTTTAGTACCAATCTGGCTTTGACCTTGCTGCTCTGCAATAGAATCCGAACGAATTTTTGGATGTCCAGAATTCTTTGATCTGTTAGTCTGGCTAACATTTTGACGGTGTTTAATTCTGTGCCTATAAAGGTGATAGATTGGCAAGGCCGCAGAGAAGATTTCTCGAAATTTACTGAAATTCCCAAACTCCTGCAAAGCTGCAGAGTGTAGTCTCTGGTCTGAAGAAGCTGACACCTGGTGGTGGCGGAGAGGAGCCAGTCGTCCAAATAAGGAAACACCTGGAATCCTTGACGTCTCAGATGAGCTGTGACCACTGCCATGCATTTGGTAAACACTCTGGGGCTGAAGTGAGGCCAAAGGGCAGGGCTCTGAATTGGTAATGACTGGTCCCTAGCCGAAAGCGGAGAAACCTTCTGGAGCACCTGTGAATCTTTATGTGATAGTACGCATCCTGAAGGTCTATAGAGCACATCCAGTTGTCCTTGCCCAGAAAGGGCAGAATGGACTGAAGCGTGACCATCCGGAAGCTTGCCTTCTTGACAAATCTGTTTAGACTGCTCAGGTCTAATATTGGTCTCCAATCTCCCGTCCTTTTGGGGACCAAAAAGAATCTTGAGTAGACGCCGGATCCTACTTGGTCTGCCGGAACAGTCTGGATGGCTCTTTTTCCTAGGAGCTTTGAAACCTCCTGTTCTGCCAAATCCCTTTGACCGGGTGAGATGTCTGGAAGGGATTGTTGAGGCACGGATACCTTCAAGGGGATTTTGTAACCCTCGGATATGATCGACTTTACCCACACATCTTGTGAGAGGGAATGCCAGGCTACTAGGTACAGCGAAATCCTTCCCCCGACTGCCTCCAAGGATGGACAGTCGGGCAACACCTCAGGGGTGCTGAAAGGGCTTCTCAGGAAGAGACTCCCTGTTGCCCTGATTCTGAGGACCCCCCCTGCCTCTAGGGCGCGTCTGTTATTGTTACCCCCTCTGCCTCTGGGGGTAAACTGACCACGTGTGTCCGGTGTAGCTCCTTGGGCTTTGTGGAACCACATCTTCCCTCCCTTCTGACCCTTGGGATATGGTCTAGAAGGGGTGGAAAAATGGACTCCAACGGCAGAAAGAGTTTTACCGTCCTGCTCACACCTGGTCAAGGTATCCTTCACCTGAGGTCCGAACAAAGCCGAACCATCAAAGGGGGTATTGGTGAAGGACGCCTTAAAGGGGTCCACAAAATTACAAAGCCGCATCCAGGCTTGGCGTCTAAGAGCCACTCCTGTGCCTGCGGCCCTGCTCGCTCCATCAGCCGCATAGGATATGAGCCGCATGGAGGAGTTGGATAAGGAATTCAGGATTGCTAGCTGTGAGGCAATCTTTTCTTGAGCCCCAGCAGCAGAAGGATCCTGGACCAATTCACCCAGTTCCTTGAGAATATCTCTTTGAAGCCTGGTGAAGTGACAAAGGTAGTTCAGCGAACGCATAGCAAAGGTCGCTGAAGAAAACATCCGCTTTCCATACCTGTCCATGGTCCTAGAATCCTTGTTAGGAGGATGGACAGGTACTGAAGGATCCGCCAGTTCCTTCTTAGTGGCCGCCGCCACCACCATAGCATCCACAGAGACGCCCTTGGAAAGAAACTGTTTGTCCGTAGGGGCCGTAATAAACTTGGATGGTCTCCTGGGGACAGGTTCCACAGAATCTGGAGCTGCCACGCCTTCCGAGCCACTACCTGCATAAGTGGGTCGAAGGCGGAGACACCCAGGAGGTGGAGGGTCGGGATCCAAAAGCCTCCAGGTATACCGACTCATCCTCGGAGGGATCAATGGATGGCCAATTCCCCCTCTGTTTGAGGAGCTCAAGGATGTCTGAAAAGGAGACATCCTCAGAGGGGGATCGTGGGGAACCCTCCGACTCATCTAAGTCGGTATCAGATGTAGTAGACTCGGGGGAGTCTGTGTGTTTCCTCTTACACGTCCTCTTCCGAGGGGGTTCACCTGCAGGATCATGAGAAACTTCGGAAGAGGAGGAAATTCCCAATGGGGAAACCTGGGGCAATGGATCCCTGGGCCTGAGAGCAAGAGGCTGGCAAGAGGTGTCTACAGGCACCGAAGAGGGAGGAGCTAGAGGGATGGACCGTTGACCTGGCTCAGTAGCCAGGACACTCCTCATCACCACAAAGGCTCCCCTCCCTGGGAGACCGGAATATCCCCGATCTGAGGATACAGGAATTCCCGGCTCCACTGAGAGGGAAGGCTCCGAGGCCGATGTCGGTGCCGAGCTTACCAAAGCCGAAGCCCCGAGAGGGAGAGCGGGGTCGGACAAGGGTCCGATGCCACTAGCCCCCTCGGAGCCGACAAGGGAAACCCGACGACCGGATCCCTCCAAGGAAGGCCTCAAGGAGGAGATCGGAGCCGAGGACGACGGAGCCGAAGGATGTATCGGCTCCGGCGCAGAAACAGTCGCTGTCCCGAGAAGCTCCAGCTCCGAACTCTGGTGTGGAGTCGGAGGAGGAAGTTCAAGGGGTGAAACAATAGCCGAAGTCTGCTGAGACGGGCTATGGAGCATTTGGGCCAGTGCCTGCGACTTCAACAGCCTGCTTACCACCCTCTCTAAGTCGTGGTCAGACAGCCTGGAAGATCTCAAAGATCGGCTCCGATGGCTCCGCTCCAACAAAAGAGGAGACCCCGGAGCCGAGTGGATACTCTGCAATGAAGGGGACTGAGATCTCTTTTGGGACGAAGTCATCGGAGCCAAAGTCCCCTGAATTCCAGATGGAGCCGAAGGTTTCTCGGCTCCGATGCTGGATAAGGTGTCGGCTCCAGCCGGAGCCGACAAGGCCACAGTAGACCGGGTGTCGGAACCAATCAGTGCCGAACCCACTACCTTGGAAGCAAATAGATCGGTTCCAGCCAGAGCCGATCTCGGCTCCGACGGAGCCGGAGCCACCGGAGGAGGCTTGGATACTGTAGCCTGAACCTTCGGTGGCTTAGAAGGTTTACCAGACCCTGTTTTAGAGGGAGAACCTTCTGGCTTAAGTAAGCCACGGAGGATCAATTTATTCCTCCGTTCCTGCAGGACTCTCTGGCTAAATGAGTGACACAAAGCACAGGAGTCCTGCAGGTGCAAAGGCCCCAGGCAGTAAACACAAGAAGTGTGACCGTCTGTCAGAGACATTTTCTGACAGCACGAGTCACACTTCTTGAAGCCTGAGACCTTGCCTTCCTTTGACATATTTCTAAGGAAGAAGTCACACATACACCCCAACAAACACACACAATTAATCCCCTAACACACAGACACACAGGTAGGGATTAACCAATGGGGTCTAGGCCTAACTTAACTGTTATACAATTACAAAAGGAATTTAAAAGTTTTGAACTGTAAGGGAATAGGGTGGGCTGTAGACAGACTACACACTATGAAAGTGGAAAAAAGGGGGAAATAAATCCCTAACTAAGCTTTTTTTGACAAAAAATTACTTACCTCAGCTGGCAAAGGAGACCTCTTTCGCTAAGCGGCAAACGAGATCTGAGGTAGTTCTGCCTTGCATCATGGGATATAGGGTTGCCTCGAGCTGGTAAAAGGAGTTCTCAAGCTAAAGCAAGTGCTGAGTCGGAGCCGAGGATCGGCTCCGAACCCATCCAGCAAGAATGAAGGCGAGATTGACAACTTAACATTTTATTTGCATATCTGGGCATGTAATAGAATGTTTATAAAAAGCATTGGTTTCCTTTTTTCTGGAAACCTCATACAAATGCTCATAAATTCTCCTTCTCAAGGATCTCTCTGTTTTGCCAACATAGAAACTAGAGCATTTTGTACAACAACCTAAATATACTACTCCTTGTGTTGCACAATTCTTGTAAATATTGGCTTGAAAATTAAAGTTCCTTGAGGGAATATATAAAGAGCTTCTATTCAAAATTGCTGTGCACTGTTTACACATCTCACATTTGTAAGTGCCTTTTTTCATATTTTTACCATTGTTCATTCTCCCTTGGGGTTGATACTTTTCAAATAATTCTTTAATATTGGTGTCCCTACGTTTAGTAAATATAGGATGTTCTGGAATGTGTTTTTTCAACTCCTCATGTCCTGTCAAAACCGGCCAAAACTTAGAAATCACTTCTTCAATTTGTTGAGAATTACTTGAAAAAGTGTGTATATAATTATTACAATGACCAGTATTATGGGCCCGACTAGGTTTTTATTCCTGGGTCTGGCCCGAACCTAACAGAGGGGGGTACCTATCCTCCCTATGATCCAAAACCTCTTTACTCATCTTGTCTATCAGAACTTCAGAGTATCCTCTTTCTAAAAACATATTTTTTAATAGTGTCATCTCCTCCAAAAAGTATTCTAAGGTACTGGACATTCTTGAAGCGCTTATCATTTGACCTTTAATTATGCCTTTTTTCTGATAGAATGGATGGCCACTTGTAAAATGGAGGTATGTGTTGGAAAAAGTAGGTTTCCTATACAACTTAGATGTGAACCTGTTATTGAGACAATCTTTAAATACAGTTACATTAAGATAATCCATTTTTTAGTTGCTGCTAGTGTATGTAAAAGACAAAAAGGAAGTGGTGGAATTAATATATTCAAAAAATTCCAAAAATTGTTCCTCTGTACCACTCCACAATATACTTATGTCGTCTAAAAACCGGGTATAGTGTTTTATGTATTCTTTCCATTTAGTGGAAAAAATACATTTTTGTTCCCATCTGTGTAACACTATATTTGCATACATGGAGGCACATGGCGCACCCATCGCCACTCCCTTCTTTTGTTTATATATTTCTCCATTAAAAAACATAAAATTATTTTCCAGTATAATCTCCATGAATTCAACTAGTAAATTAATGGTGTTAGCCGATAGTCCTGATTCTTTAACTAATATTTCATTTAACCAATCCAAACCTTCCCGATGTAGAATGCTTGGAAATAAGTCCACCACATCTGTGGTTATCATTATTAGATCAGACTGAAAGAGATGTGCTTGGATGTCCCTTAAAAATCCCAGGAATCCTTGCATATGTACTCCATAGTTGTTGCAAATTTTTTGAGCACATAATCAACAAACTTTCCTATAGGCTCTAGAATACCTCCTTTGCCTAACACTGTAGGTCTAAATTTCAATGGTTCGAGACCTTTATGTGTCTTGGGGATCCCAAAAATTATTGGTATCTTAGGTTTATTAACATACAGGTAATTGTAAACTTCCTCATTAATGAATCCTTGTAGTAGATTATCCATTAAAGTGTAGTTGATTTTAGAATAAGCTAAATTTAATTCATTTTTGGAAAGCAATTCATATTTCTCAGAATCCTGTAACATATTAAACAAACGCATTTCATAATCCTGCATGTACATCAAAACCAGCCCTCCTCCTTTGTCTGGCTTCATAGTTCTACACTTTTCTTTCCTAAGTAGCTGTATCAATGCAGTTTCTTCTGGCCCCATGTTAGATGGTGGTTTATCTAATTTCGTAGAAATAATCTTACTTATTTCTTTACTTACCATCTCTTCAAACACTTTCAGAGATGGGTGGGTTGGGGGATTGAAGGTACTCGTTCTGACTAATGTGGTTCTTGTACAGGGCTGTCCATTGAAATTCAAAATTAAATTTAGCTGCCTTATAAATAACTTCAGGTCTATTAAAGCTTCTGCTAAATCAGAAGGACGCGCAGGAATGAAATGCAAACCTTTAATAAACAAGTCAAAAAACTCCTTCTTGATTTCAATCTCAGTAAAATGATATACTGTAAAATTCTTGTCTTTCACTAATGTTTACCCCTTGTTAGCTTCACATTCATCCATAACTATCACATTAGGATCATTAAAATCCATAAAATTAGTCATATCTAGATATATGACTTTCTCCACTTCTGCTGCAGTAAGTCCCCCCCCCCTCCCCACTGGTCTGTCCTGGGGAAAGTGAAAATCCTGATGTGAATTCTTTCTGCTTTTTTCAGCTAACCTTTCACTCCTTCTGAGTGGTTCAGTGGGGGGTTGTACATACACGTTCCTATATGAGTTCACCTGAGCTCCTTCCCTATTACGGTCTTCTTTCCATTTATTTTTCACCACCACAGGGTAAGCTGACCCTTCCTTATATTCATTTAAGTCCCTTTCTAATTTGTGAATCTTTCTATTCAAAATTTTCATACAATACTGGTCTACCTCATTAAATACATTGCCGTAGTTCTTCTTAACAGATAAAAAACTAGTATCATTGACTAACTTTTCATTTTGAACGCTCAAATCCTTTAGAAGAATATCAGCCTTTGCCTCATATTCCTCAATCATTACTTCCAATACCTGGAGCCCAGCTCTATTAAAGTTATTACACAATTTGTCATAATAAGCTGTTCCTGGCTGCACGTTGTTGGGAAACTTAAAACAACGCAAGCCTTTAGGAACCCATTCAACATTTACACATTCCTTTAAATAATTAATCTCCAGTTGGTTACTTTTATACGAATATAGTCTTTCTTTTAAATTATTAAATTGCTGTTCAATGGCAGTTTTATCAAACGGTACAGTACTTTGCTTGAACCAGAATTGCTGGCTCGCCCAGGCATTAAAACTAAATTGCTTGTGTAGAGCATCAGGTTCAGACAAACGCTGAGAAGAAACTACATCCATAGAGTTGACACCAGCTTGTTTAGCTGAAAAAAGTCCTTGGTTTGAGTCATTTCGTGTTATTTGTTGTGGAGCAGCTACTTCGTGGGTTACACGCATTTTTCTTTGCTCTAAACCCTGCTCTTGATTGCCAGGTATTGGACAGGAAGTCCCGCCTCTGTTGCAGTTCAACACCTCGGTTAATTGGGTTAGTAAATTCAGTACCTTGTTGAATTCTGAACGTGTCACCGGGCCATCTTCACCCGGCATTTTTAATAACTGTGGTGTGTCGAGAAAATCCCCTTGGTCCACTTCCTTTGCCATGGATAAAAAACGTAAACCATTAACAAACGAAGTTAAAGCAGCAAGCACCAAAGCAGTAGATCCACGATTAGAAGAACCAGACCGTGGGATGAAGTATAAAAACTTTTTTAATCTTGTCTATTTAAAAACAATATTGAATCTTTTCTTTTTGAGAAGAAGTTTAAATTACATCAAAATGAACAATTGAAATCAAGCGCTTTTGCTTGGCTCAAATACCAAGCTTTATCAAGATGAATTACTTACTAAAAAGGACCATTAATATAGAGCTCTCCTCCAACCATGTGACTACAGATCATAATTAAAATTTAAAGCTATACATTTTCAAATATAAAATCATGAATTATTGTTCGTATTTGATCTGTCATGTTGACCTGGCTACACCTGTTTAATCATTATTACATACTTCATTGATATTCACAAAAGATATAATAAAAACAATAAGGAGAGCTCTATATTAATTGATTATTAACTCAATATTTTAATATATTATTGTTTTTATTATATTTTTTGTGAATATCAATGAAGTATGTAATAATGATTAAACAGGTGTAGCCAGGTCAACATGACAGATCAAATACGAACAATAATTCATGATTTTATATTTGAAAATGTATAGCTTTAAATTTTAATTATGATCTGTAGTCACATGGTTGGAGGAGAGCCCTATATTAATGGTCTTTTTTAGTAAGTAATTCATCTTGATAAAGCTTGGTATTTGAGCCAAGCGAAAGCGCTTAATTTCAATTGTTCATTTTGATGTAATTTAAAGTTTTTCTCAAAAAGAAAAGATTCAATATTGTTTTTAAATAGACAAGATTAAAAATGTTTTTATACTTCATTCCACGGTCTGGTTCTTCTAATCGTGGATCTACTGCTTTGGTGCTTGCTGCTTTAACTTTGTTTGTTACAACGCAATATAAACAGCACCCCTGTTCTCCCACACCCCCCTTTTTAAATATACCAACTCCAAGATTGCACTTCAGTGAGGGAATGGACTAACTCCCAGTCCACACTACTTACCGCTGTCGGGGATTCGTCCTGTCAGTGAAGTCATCTTGATGATGTGGTCTTCATTTATCTGCGCTTTTGCCCATCTGATATGGACCCATATATATATATATATATATATATATATATATATATATATATATATATATATATATATATATAGTATAATGCACACTGGACATAGAAGTGAAATCAAGACAGAAATGGATTACTTTATATTATCTGATACCTTGAGAGTCATAAAGAAATGGACAAAATAGGTAGATTTTTCAGATCATTTGGCCATATGGATAGAAATAAAAGAAGAAGAAGGACACATAAAGATAGGTAAAGGAATTAAAAGATTGAATGAAATGGATATAAATGATTACTGGAGAAAATAATTTGATCTATTATGGAAAGACTATATAAAAATGAGAATGTTCTATAAGAACTGGACCAATTTGTGGATAAATTTCAAAGAGAAATATAAAAAGTGTTTTTAGAATGTCAAATGAGGAAAAGAGAAAAAGGAAAGCAAAATATAGGATGTTAGTCAAACAATATTATGATAAATATTAAGAGATAATAGAAACTTTGGTAAAAAGGAGAAATAAATTTATGAAAAGAATCAAGAGATTCAACTGTGTGTTATATTGCAGAGTAGCCACCCTATTCTCACGTTTAACAATGCTGTTACCTTTAATTTCCCACTGAAAGCCACTAGGGTATATTTATTTGCTGCATTTTGTCTAAAAAATCGATTTCTTTCTTGCCTAGGGGCAGTTTCACTATTTTTAATAGTCTCAAAATGTATCAGTATGCATACTGTAGCTTTAGATGTTGCCACAACATAAAATAATTTCTTGTTGTTATTAAAGGTTCAAGAGATCCAATAAATAAATCACTAACCTACTATAAGCATAAAAGGTATGACTGAAAAGTCTTAAGTTAATAGATTCATAGGTCTGATGAACAAGTTTAATGTCTATTGGCCATCTATGAGCTTCTTGCTTACAGATCCAACTATAACCATCCAGTTCCATCTTGAAGGTATGGTTTGGTGCTCTCAGTTTAATAGAGAGATTATAGTTTATTCCACAGGGGTAAGTCTTTGAACAAATGAATATGAGAAGTTTTAATATTTCAAGGTGCAGATGATATTAATTTTACTGAGGCTAAGTATCATGTTATGTTCAGGAAAACCGGGGTGGGGGGCTTTCAAACCAAAGGTTCCAGATACTAAGGGATCTTTAATGCTCTGTGGATCAGGCATCAGTATCATCTAAGAAAACATTAAGATGCATAGAAGAGAGAAAGTTTTTAGCTCCAACACCAACAATGAATCCCTTTGATTTTTCTTTGTGAGCAAACTTTGTGTCTTTTCCTATTACACCAGATGGTGTATGAGCAGATTACAAAAAATGTGCAGTGTGTCGCACCTGGATTGATAAAAGCTGCATACATAGAACTACATTTCTGGCATGCTTTCAACCCTCAGTTAGTAACTGCTGCATGTGAAACAAATGACAGGTCATCATCTACAAAGACTTCAAGTTCTTTTTACTATTTTAGTAAAACAAAACAGTCAACTGATCATGGGTGACAACTCAAACTTTATTTAGCCAGTAAATACTTTCATCTCAGTGTCTCAGACTTCTTCAGAGCAGTTGGAACAATGTCTCATTTACCAAGGGATTGATAAAAGCTGCATACATAGAACTACATTTCTGGCATGCTTTCAACCCTCAGTTAGTAACTGCTGCATGTGAAACAAATGACAGGTCATCATCTACAAAGACTTCAAGTTCTTTTTACTATTTTAGTAAAACAAAACAGTCAACTGATCATGGGTGACAACTCAAACTTTATTTAGCCAGTAAATACTTTCATCTCAGTGTCTCAGACTTCTTCAGAGCAGTTGGAACAATGTCTCATTTATCAAGACAAATGTACTTAATGATTAAATAAAGTTTGAGTTGTCACCTATGGTCCATTCACTGCAGTGTTTTATTTTAGTTTTATTTCACAATTCAGCAGCCATAACTAGTATTGCTTTTTCTTTTTACAATTTTTATCAACAACATTTAGTTATACATCAGATGTTTAGTAGAGATAATTTTGAATATGTACTGAAGATAAGACAAGAAAGGAAAACTAAAAAAAGAGGAGAATATAGACAAGTTCATATGAGGTGCATTGACATTTTAAGGGAAAGCTTTTCAACTTAGTCTAGGGGAGAGTTAATGGGTACACATGGGACAGTGGGGAGTATGGGGCAGTGAGTTGGTAAGTAATGTGTGAAAATATACAGTGCATCTGTGGGAGTTTTAAAGAGAAGGTTGGATAGTGGGTAGGAGAAAGGAGTTAGAATATGTCATCCAGTTGCTAGGCAGTTACAAGTAACTTGTGATAATATATAGTGCATCTGTGGGAGTTTTAAAGAGGAGGTTGGATAGTGTGTACTGGAAAGGAGTTAGAATATGTCAGCCAGGTGCTAGTCAGTTACAAGTAACATGTGATAATATATAGTGCATCTGTGGGAGTTTTAAAGAGGTTGGATAGTGGGTAGGGGAAAGGAGTTAGAATATGTCAGCCAAGTGCTAGGCAGTTACAAGTATCGTGATAATATATAGTGCATCTGTGGGAGTTTTAAAGAGGAGGTTGGATAGTGGGTAGGGGAAAGGAGTTAGAATATGTCAGCCAGGTGCTAGGCAGCTGCATGTCCAGGAGTTATTTAGGTGGGAAATAAGCTGTTTTTTGAAGATGGTTTTATACTTGACTGTATTTTTATGTACAAATTAGACTTCCTGGTATGTCATTTAATCTCATAGAACTAGCATTTCTGACCTTGCAAAAGGCAGAAAAATTAGTCTGGATGTAATTTCAGGTAGATCGTGTTGCAAGGAAGAAGATGAAATTCCCCTTTGTGGCATGAAATTTGCTCCAAATCTATATACTCTATATTTTCAGAAATTATTGTACAAGGCATTCTGAAGCTCTTCAGTTCTCTTGGTGAGGAATCCTTGCACCTTCTCTAACTGTACTGGATAGTAGGTAATTAGGATGCAGAAGCAGGGAAGATATGAGAGCTTCACAGTTTCAACAACTCAAAGTAGAAATTATGCAATTATCAGGAAATATTTAGTTTGAGATATAGACTGGTGCAGCTGGAAACAAGAAACATTGTCTCACTTACTTTGGTATGCCATTATCCAAGATCCTATCAACTTACTTTGACTAGACTCATAACAGTGCTATGACTGACTAGGTCTGCTTCAGTAGACTGAAATCCCACTTACCCAGCTTTCAAAACACCGAGGCAAAAACCTGAAACTCCACAAGACTGACTGCTCAGAACACCGGCAAATCACTACAGGTAAGTAACCACTCTCCCAACAACCCCGCAAACACACTAACACCGAAGCAAAGAAAACCCACCCATGTGGGGGGGGGGTTTCCCCACAGCCGCCACACCCCCACAACTAAATATACCAACTCCAAGATCACACTACCATGGAAGTAAGGGGCAAAGGTCAACATACTGGCCAAGTGATTACTTACTCGTAGTGATCTGTTGGTGTTCCGAGCAGTTGGCCTTGTGGAGTTTTGGGTTTTTTGTCTTGGTGTTTTGAAAGTCGGGTAAGTGGGATTTTGGTCTACTGAAGTAGGCCCGACTGACCATATTTGATCCATTAGCACCGCCTATCAATATCACGTATCATATAATTTTGCATAAACCAGATCATAGCAAGTCTCTAGATATAATAACATGCTGGTCTCTTATCAGATTTAGCTACTATATGCAATGGTTTTCCAGTCAGTCGTCTTTAAGTTAAGCAACCTAATAAAAGTACATTGCTAACCACACCACTATAAAAATAACACTATTTTGCTGTCTTTGCATCTTTTTCTTACTAGAACATAATCTACAGTACTAGGATGCATGGCTAGGATTAAAACGGCCATTAGGGTCATTAGCCTTGTACACACCTATGAACATATGAGAGATTAATAAATGATGGGCAGGATTCATGAAGCCTCCGTGTAAGAGTTACAAGGCTTACACGGAGGCTGCAGTTAAACGGTGTGACGTCAGCATGTCATGCATATGCATGAGGGCATGCTGAATCACACCTAAGGCTTACACGGTCCGTGGAAGACAGTAGGGGGCGTGTCCGTAGGCCGAGCCCTGCAAACGGACACGCCCTCAGAAGAGTAAAAGTCCCGAAAGTAAACCCCCATGACAGAGTCCATGGAAATGTGAATAAACATGACACAACACATGCCCCCACAGACTATGAACATAAAATATATAAATGAACATGTTATATATTTTTTTTTAAATTGTAAAGATGTTTGCCCATGAGTGCGCTCGTTTGCTTGGGCATGCCCGTAGCTCAGACACAGTTAGCAGTAAGTGGAAAAGCATATAAGCACTAACTATGCAAAGTAAGCCAAAAAGCAATAGTGTTGCAGTAGAGACGTCGGCTGAAGAGCAGGCAGTCATGGTTCTAGCCCCCACAACATAAAGTTTTATATTTAGTGAAATAAGCACGAAACAGGTCCCTGGCATATATGTACACATATAAAATTATATCTTATGTAAAATGTAATGAAATAGGCTATTTATTTTGAAGAAATGTGAGATAACAAAATACTAAAAAATGCCAGATGTGCCTATAGCTGAGCTACAGTTTAATAAGGTGAATGCATCTGCCCGTAGGTGAGCAGTGGTTTAACAGGTGTAAAATCAGTGCCCGAAGGTGAGCAGTGATTTAACAGGTGCAAAATGAGTGCCCGTAGGTGAGCAGTGGTTTAACAGGTGCAAAATGAGTGCCCATAGGTGAGCAGTGGTTCAACACGCTGAAACTGTGTGCCCATGGCTGAGTTGAGCGTAATATGCGTGCTGACAGCCAAATGAGGTGTAAACCAGCTTAACCCATTTCCGCGGAGCTGCGCACCGTGCCAACAAGCTAACCGACGGGCAACGTTGAGCAAGCTGTAACAAAACTGCCTTTACACAGACACACCCCCTAGCCTGTCTAGACAGTCATAAAATATAAAAAACAGTTGCCAGCTTCGAACACAGGATACCATGCACCATAGTCAAGGTACTGAACCACTAAGCCATGACAGCTGTACTTAGAAATGCAGTAATAGCAAATATATAGGAATGAATAGAAAGAGGAGCATGACAAAGCAGGTTTTGTGAAGCTGTTACAGTTCCAAAATGGCCAATCACAGATAAGTGCGGGAAAAACAGCATATATAAGCCCCATAGGCGGGAATACACAGCATAACCGATTGTAGAACTAACCTGCAGTCAGAATGTCAGGAGTAGGTGAGGGTAGTTGCTTCCGAGCACAGAGGTGGGGCATTGAGGAGTCCAGATATATGGTCTGGTTTCTTGTCCACAATCATGAGGCCCAACTCATGCAGGGCCAGGTCCTGTGGGGAGCATATAGGGCTGAGGCGTGGGACCGGTTGGCTCATGATCTCACCAGTGCCACAGGGATTCCAAGGACTGGTGAGCAGGTCCGTCACCACCATGCGGACCTGAAGAGATGTAAGCAGGACCAACTGAACCTTTGGATCCAGGAGGCCCGGCAAATGCCCAAAGCCCCACTACTGAGTAAGTCACATCTAATTATGTATGTAAGAAATTAACCTAACTGATATTATGGAGATGTGTATTCCAATATTACTTTATTTATATTACAGCTGCAGGTGTCCGTTCTGTGAACCGCAGAGCCTATGGCGATAGGCTGGTGCGGTTGCGCCACCAGGCAGGTCAGTAGTCCTCTCCCTGTAACTGTAAATAAATATAAAAGTATGACAGTTAGCAAAAGAGTGCAGTGTAGTCACTAAGTAACAAAATGTGCAAGTAACAGTGTAAGAGTGTTTGCAAGTATTGTTTGATTACAAAAGTGTGTTGCAGTCTGTAATCCAAACAGAAAAATGAAAATGTCTGAAATAAAGTCTGAAATAAAGATGCCCTACCTGTAATATAATTCTACACAACCTGTAGCAGGCTGAAAAGTACAGCTGCAGAAGATGAGCAAATCACATGTGTGAAATATATCCCTGTTGAAATACTGAAACATGACAGAAGTGAGAATGTTGGAAAGGATTGTAATAACTACAGGTAAAACATGTCAATAAAGCCTAGAAGTAAGTACCATCCTGAATTGTAAAATTAAAACAAGTGAGAGAGTGTGAGAAAGAGTTATGAATCCACCAATAAAGTAGTAATAACTCCTGAATAAAGTATACTGCAGTTAGTACAGAATGAAATGAATGTGACAAGCAGAACCAAACTGCGAAATGTGTTCAAAATGTTCCTGCAGCTGGACTGTGTATCCCAAAATATGGATATGTTGCTCTCAGTCTGCAATATGCAGATAGTATGATCGTCTGAAATACCAAACATTCACAGTTGTCTATAGCTATATAAAGCAAATGTAGCAGGATGATCTAGCTGAACAAAGCCAGATATGAATGTGTATGAATAAAACTGAAAATGTATATTGATGTAGCAGTAGTATTCCTATCACCAACTTGAAGTAGTTATCACATAGGAAACTGTAGGTACAACTGTAGTGTGTATATATCTGCAGCTATTAGAAATGTACAGCATATGTATTGGTATTTGAAGGTGTTAATTATATTTTCTTCACCCTACCCTATAACCACATATAATCCATTCCACGTGAAATTGGTATGTGCAATCACAATTAACACCCCTGGACATTTGTCCTGTTGGGTCATACATATTTACATGTACGTTGATGCATCTGCCCTGTTCATACATCCAAACTTGATGGCCTGTTGCCATCAATCAACCCTGCATGTTGTTGGACTGTGTATTGCTGTTCAAATTATGCATGTGTTATGCTCGCTGTTCAATGGTGTGAATATCTGGGTGTTTGGTTAATGGGAATACTAATGCATGCTGTTACAACTAATTGCGAATGGTATTGTATGTTACTAACCCAAACTGTCATGACATAATGCAAAACATACGATGACAGGGAAGGTGGGTTCCAGCGCACCCACCTCTCCCACCTCAGCTGGCGAGTGCACCTGGCAGTAGTGCCCAGTCCGGACCCTCCTCCGGTGGCCCTGTGCCACCTGTGGGTGGAAGCGCTGCAGGGGATGGGGCTCGTCCCCCCTCTGCAAGTGTGGCCAGAGGAGTACCACCACTCACCCTCTGTAGCGTCCGGACTGTGGTGCGTAGGGAAATCCAGGAATCTGTTCTTGGGCCCCTACGCCAGCATGAGGCACAGGTGGCACAACTAACAGGCATGCCTGTTGCCCAGCCTACACAGCCCCCAGCACAGCCCCGTCCTGGGCAGTGAAGGTACAGTGGCAACTGCCCATGGGTGGGGATATCAGTTCCACTGTTGCCATCTGTGGGCTCATGGGCTCTGGATATCCAAACATCCGTCCCCGTCAATTGTGTAATCCCCCCACACGTGTCATACACTGCCCCTGTATGCATCTTGTTTATCTTGTCTGTTGACCTACCCAACCTACCTCCCCAGCTATACCGACTTCCTTTACCTGACATACCATTCTCACCTGAAAAAAAAAAAAATTACTCCCCATACATAGCTGCCCATTTCGCACACATGTCTGCTGGACATGGAAACTGTCAATTACAATTGGCTGTACAACAAGTATTATTGTTGTCCTGACACCTCTCTCAGGGGCGGAAGGTTTCAAATGTCACACCAAATTACAAACATATGCACAGCTTTTGCTGATGAAGAAATGGGCAGCTATGGGCCTTACCTACATCCCTCCTGCAAAACCCAAGCTTGTTTCCCTACTGTCTTACCCTCTTTGTGACCCCTTTTTCACCACTTTCCTGTCTCCCCATTTTCATTTCTTTCAAAGAAAATAGCGCAGGTGTGCGCCAGAATAAGCACTGTTAAGCGGTTGTAAGCGGGTGTGCGCAGAGCTGAACACCAGTGCGCATGCGGGAGCTCTGCGTAAACCAGCGCTAACCCGGTTACAACTGCTTAAAAGTGCCTTAGTCACTCTGAATGACAGGTCCTGTAGTCAGTTCAAAAGCAAAATAAAATCCCACTGTCAGTCCCGAACCCAGGACCTTGGAAACAGTAGTCTGCATGACTTACCATTAAGCCATGACTGTTATATAAGAATGTTGTGCTACAATAAATATATCATGTAATAGTAGGAATGAATGTAAAGGGAATATAGGATGTGTAGTACACAAAGCATGTCATGTATATTTACTGTCAAATCTAGTGGATTTCTATAATAGTAGTGTGTGAACAGAAACAGCCATGCTAGTTGGTAGCTAGTAGGTAATAATGTCAGTTATTATACATATATAAATATATAAATATATGTATATATATATATATATATATATATATATATATATATATATATATATGTTAATCTACAACGCAGCCTGAATTATGAGAGAGATACTAACCTTTACACTCACAGAACAGTGTCCACAGCATACCAGCAAGGTCGCCGCCCTTACAATCTGAAAGGGCAACACCTATCTCACATACCCTTTTATAGCACTGTCCTGAAATCACAGTGAAAACTGCAATCAGTACACAACTGGCTGCATGCAGTTAGCAAATGCTGGCTTACAATTGGTGCAGAGGCCATCACATGGACATATGCAGATACCTACAAAAGCATCCTGTACTCCCACTCCACGCATGCAATACTTTCATTGCACCATCTGGAGGCAGAGAGAGAAAAAAAGAAAGAAAAAAAGAAAATAAAAACACAAACAAAAACCACACTTAAGACAAACAAAGTTGAAGCTGTCATCAGTGTCAGTATCAAGCTGGGCTAGCAGCAGCAGGAACCTATACTAACGGTAATGCAACTGGCTGTGACAAACACAGGTAATGTAAAGTAACAATTTAATAGTCTACATACTGTGAACCCTCCATATGTGTTATTGGTCTGTATCTATATTTATGTCTATGTGATAAGTTGTGTGTACGTTGTTTTACCCAAAGGGGATGACTATACATTACATGTCATTCAGTTTTAGGCCATGATTCTGGCACCAGTTGTCCGTTTCAGTGAGGCCTGTCTGTAGGATGTGTGTGTCAGCTGGTGTAATGACTATGGCGCTTAGTTCGCAGTCATCTGGGAACTTTGTCATCCACAACCCGCCCATGTTTGCTTTCACATCCGAGAAGTAAATGCCAAACAAGAGGGGTCCTAGGACAGAGCCCTGTGGGATACCACTTGCGACTGGCTTTCAGTCTGACATGGCTCCCGCAATTTTGACTTTATGGATTCTGTTGTTCAACCAGTTTGCAACCCATCATGTGACATATGTATTAACATTTAAGCTGATGAGCTTGTCTATGATGCCTGAGTGGAGTATTGTGTTGAAGGCCTTAGGCAAGTCCAGGTAGGCTGTATGGACTGCTTTGCCCTCATCAATGGCTGTAGTGACTGTTTTGAAAAAGTCAACCAGGTTCAAAAGGCAGGATCAGCCCTTCACAAAGGCAAACTGGGTGGGATCAAGTGTTTGTAGGTACCCAATATCGCTGTATATGAGTCCCATAATGAATCTTTCCATAGCTTTGCAGACCAGGCTGGTTAAGCTTATGGGGCGGTAGTTCCCAGGGTCAGTAGAGGTGCCTCCTTTGTGGAGTGGGACCACTGTTGCTGTATGCCAGTGTTCAGGTACATATCCCATAGTAAGGCTAAGGTTAAATATCAGTTTTATATGCGGTTGTAGCTCCTCTTGGAGTTCACGTAGCACACATCCAGGGATACCATCAGGTCACATTGATGCTGTGTGTTCTGCTTTGCTGATGGCGGCCCTCACCTGGACATCTGAGATGACAGGGAGGTTACATTCAGCTGTGATAAGTATTTCTTATTTTGGGGGAGAGGGAGGGGGGATATTTGCACTGAACCTGTCTGCCAGAATGTTGCCAATATCTGTGGGTTCAGTGAATTTTATGTAGTTGTGTACTAACTCTGAGCACATCTAAGGCTTTTGGTCCATGTGTCTAACAAAACTGAAGAAGGCCTTGTGGTTATCTATAGTGTCCTTGGCCATTTCCCTCTCAGAGTTGGCCTTGGATGTTGTTATGAGAGAACTTAGCTTATTACTAGTGCCGACCACAAATGTCTTCCCTTTATGTGATTCTGCTCTGTCCTGCAGTAGCCTCCTTCTATCGTTATACAATTTGTCTTTGGCTGGGGTCCACCAGACAGGATGCTTAACCTTTGTGCATAGGGTCTGGGTTAGAATTGTGTGTGCATGTTCCATGCATTCTTTGGGATGTCCGTGGGAAGCATTTGCAAAGGGGTCAGCATTGTGGGTTGTGGCTTCCACTGGCCCAGTGGGCTGCATGGATACCATCTCAGTCCTAACAAGTGAAAATCTGTCTATTCACATATATATCAAAGTAGTCTACTGTGCTGGTGGTGGTGGTGGGATATGTATATCCAGGCCAATTATTTTGTGTCCAGATCACACTAGTGGATGACGTTCCACATACAGTACCTTGTTATGAAGCCCCAGAGTGAGGTGGTGCATTGGACCTGTCTCAGTGTGCTGACTGATGGGGCTTGGTACTATGTTGTATGGAATGTGGCAGGTATTGTTGCACAGGTGTTGGCTGAGCACTGATATCTTGCCATGTACATGTGTATCCGCCAAGAGACACACACGTGCTACATATGGGAGTAGTAGTATATCACTACAGTTGAGTATCATGTATAGTATGTGTGCCATATTTTGCTGACATAGTTTGCTGATATCCTGTTTGTGTTCTCTTTCAGGGACATGGCACATCAGCGAAATCCTGCCTACTCTGCTGCAGAAGATGAAGAGATACACCAGAGCCTGGTGCGGGATTATGACATACTGTGTTCCCACACCAGCCAGAATCAGCAGGAGAGGGCTGCACTGTGGCAAGACCTTGTCTGTAGGGTAAATGACATTGGCACACATAATAGGACATATGAGCAGGTATGACATCACTGCAGTGATTTAATCAGAAATGTCCATCAGCGTGCATTGGATATCCACAGGCAACAGGTCGCCACAGGAGGTGGGGTGGCCACACATCTCCCACTCACCAGACTGGAGGGGCTACTCCTAAGTGTTGTGGCTCCAGCCCAGGAACATCAACAGCAACACACCTGCATTATGATGGAGGCTGGAGCCACACAGCAACACGACATGGAGCGTGCAGGTAATATGCCATATGTACACTTGACTGTTCTGTACACTGTTAGTTTATGCATGTGTAAGGTGTGTCCTTGGTATGTAGCTGTCAACATAGTATGTAATTGTGCAGGTGTGATATTGCCAATATCAGCAGCTGACATGTGAAAGGCAACTGGTGTACTACTGAACTGTATCATATGCAGTATCAATGGAACAGTTGTGCCCACTGACATTAATCCCCTCATTTCTGCAGGTCCCTCCAGTGTTACAGCAAGGCAGCCCATCCATGCTGGTGAGTGTGTTTTAACAATACCTATAATAGTCCTGATAGTGCTAGTAATAATAGTGTAACTCAGTAGTGCTCTGTGTGTATACTGCGGGGTGTGCATGTGTGCATGTGTGCGTGTGTCCACGTGTGCACTTGTGCATGTGTGCATGTGTGCCTGTGTCCACGTGTGCATGTGTGCATGTGTTCACGTGTGCACGTGCATGTGTGCATGTGTGCTTGTGTGCTTGTGTCCACATGTGCCTGTGTCCACGTGTGCATGTGTGTATGTGTGCATGTGTCCGCGTGTGCATGTGTGCATGTGTGCATCACTGGTAACATCGTGTAGACATTGTAAACTGTGTTTCCTGTCTTCCTCCCACAGGTTCTGGTGCTGCTCTGGTGTCCTGCAGCAGGGAACCTGAATTTGGTGCCACAGGTACTGATAATGATGATATCTGTGTAATGGCACAGGAAGATGTGTCAGGGTCCATCATTGGTCAGCCAATTGACAGTACACAGCTGTCAACCCCATCATTGCGCACAGTCATCCTGCCAGTACATCCTATGTCACCAATGTCCCTAGGTGATGGACAGGATACAATGGGCATTGACCAGGGTAATGTGGTATCTGTGGCACATGCTTCCCACACAGCAGCCATGGTCAGGGTCCTGAGATGGTACCACACAGACAGTTGCCCATGGGTTCTCGTGGGAGCATCCGTGGGTGTACTGCCTCTGGCAGACATGCCCAAAGAGGTCTGTCAACCTCAGCTATGTTTTGGGCTGTCATGCAGGCACGGTCACATATGGAAAGGTACACCAGACAGGGTCTGAGGGAGCTGAGAGCATGTCGCACATCCATGACTGACAGTATGCGTGACATTGTGGATGGTATCCGTAATTTCACCGATGTCATAGGCAGACGTTGTGGGGACATATTACAGCAGTTCAACAACTACATGTCCATGAGCCAGGCCAATGGTGGACGGTTGCGGCGTCGACGTGGCCATATGCCAGCAACAGCAGCAGCTGGCAGTCGGCGCGGACGACAACAGGCCCGCGGACACCCCCATAGTGCCAGCAGCAGCCCCAGCAATGCTGGGTCTGTGCTGTCATCAGACCGCCCCAGGAGACCACGTGCACGTGTCTTTGGACAGTCCCAACAGGGACCTGTGTCCAGTCAACAAACACCCGCTTCTGATGACAGTACCCAGTCTGGCTTAGTACCGGATACGGTCCGTAGCACCCCTGCCAGGCACAGGTACCGTGTCCGTGGCCACAGACACTGATCTGTATGACCTGCCAGGTGCAGTCTGTGGCTGTCCACAAACTCCAGTATATGGCAGCCATGAGGTGGAACTGTGTGCATGCATACACACATGTGAAATTTTTACACCTAGGGCTACCACATACAAGCACACACTGCACCAACAGTGCCCAACCCTGTACTGCTGTCCCTCACAAACACACATACACATACATGTAAATTGGTGGTATCAGTGGCAGACTCAGGCATACCTAGTTCACACCCTGTGCATATGATGAAACTGTGCCACCTCCTGCAATCTCCAACATCAGTGCAGGAACAGGTTAACATGTTGCTGATGCACAGGATGACTACATAGAAGTGTATTACTAGTATCATGTTGGTAACAGTACAGTGTGCTGATATGATTGTGTGTATATCCCAGCATGCCTGATGCAGTAACTGGATGACTGTCCTGAATTGTTATCTACACCCATAGTAAGTACCATAGTGTAACAGCTGCACATTATTGCATACCAGTGGTAAGGATGTCAACAGATAGCCACATACATAGGTAGCACAGGGGAGACGGTAATGGAAGTAGTGATACGTAATGATGGACATGTACACTAATGGTGGCATGTTGCCCACAACGACTATGCAATGTGGATGTTTGTGCATGTTGATATGTCTGCAGTACCAATTTAATTTAAATTAAATTAAATTAAATGTTAAATAATATCAGTTTTACCATGGACATCTGAGCTGTGCATTCCTGGGTACATGTTTATAGTGCCTGCACATTTGCACTGTTACCGACTGGCAGGTACCCCTTCTTTGTTGTACAATGGATTACTTCCAGCCCTGCTTACTGTAGCTTTGTTTGCATGCATGTTTGCTTGAGGTTCCCTGGAACACTGATTTGACCTGCAATGCAGATTGACAGAGCTTCTGTGGATTAATAGTGACATCTGCATAGCGTACTATACGTATGTCAATGACTCACTTGACAGAACATCACTGTCTGTCCTGTTCACATGTACGTTGCCTGTGACACATTGCATATGACTTACCTGACATTTGCCCACGTGTGCAGTCATAAATGCCAGTGCTATGAAATCAGAAGCAGTACACCCACACATACTCACCTTCAGTATGTTGTTCCCCATTGGCCCTATGTGTTGGTAATCACCATGGCAATCACACTACCATGGTAGCATGTGCAAAGGTAACCTGTGAATCACCTCTATGGTCCAGTTGTGGTATATGTGAGTCATGTGGCAATGTCACAGCTGCCACATGTATGCAGTCAACCCTCTCCCATGGCCAGGAACGTACAACACATGTGTGAGATGCAACCACATAGCCAATCTGGGTACTGAGCACTCCGAACCTAGTACTGCCATACCCTGTCAGGTGGCATGACATACTACAGTGACTACAATACCAGTCTGACATAGACCTGCACTGACAGCAATCCAAACACATGAACACACTGGGGCATACTTGGAGCCTCAGAATAGCATCCTGCCTGAGCATCACACACCTTCGCTGCTGGCACACAGGCATACGTTAAGTCGGAACAGAGCACATGCCACACATGGCACACACATCCTGTATGCCAAACACTCACAGCCTGTAGGGCTACACAACAAACCTGCTACAGATGTGTCAGGTACCTCTCTTGGCCGGTGCAGTGGGGTCCCGCTCAACAGGCTGTACATGGTGAAGGTCACAGTGATATGCCCGTGGGGCACTATGGTCCACCACATAACACATGCATACAGGTCAGTCAGAGGCATGGACACATATGACTCAGTCATTGTCCATGCCACTATGGATGACCTGAGATGTACCTCCCTGGACTACATGATAGGGAACATAGAAGGGCTCTCTCAGCATGTGGCATGGGCTGGTATGAGCCTGACCTTGGTTGCCATCATACCCTCACCAGGTATGCTACCACAATATGTAGGAAGGGTGTTCTATGTCTACATTCTGCTCAATCTCCAATGTCATTCATAGGGTATCCAATGGCTGTCAGCGTGTGCTTACATGCTAGGGAAGCCACAATGATTTGTGAGGGACAGCTTGCACGTGTCACCCATGGGCCATTGTATATTCGTGAAGCCTCCTGATACACACATAGTGCCTTTTGCTGCAGGGCACAGATTACATAGCCACCTCCGCGGGTATCACACGGGATAGGATACTAACAGTAATGCTACACAACACCAGCAGTTTACACCGCAAGATGCATGCACTGGACACTGTCCTCTGCACGGTAAACTGCAATATCTGTGCAGTAACAGATTCCTGATTCACGGCTCAGAGGTGCAACCCATCACTGCCAGGTTATACCTCATACCATGCTTGTCGTCCCCTACACATGTACCACACATGAACAGGGGGGAGGTATCTCAAGGCACCACAGATACACACACCTCCAGGTTGTTGGCACAGTACAAAGCATCAGGGCCTATCCATGTGCAGCTAACAGTATGTTGGACTGCCTTCTGGTTCATAGCCTGGCACACACAACCCTCCCATACACAGGAAACCCACCTGTCCTCCCTAACAACACTGGGAATATGACGGTCTCTGGATATGTCTTTATATGGCTGGACTGCATCCAGCCAAACATTGTGTGTGAGCATTACTGTAGCAACAACACACTAGCTGAGAGGTTCCCAGCATGTAGTCACTGAATTGCAGTGGAACAACATGTTACCACTCCCACAACAGGTGGGAACATGCAGCACCTGTTCATCGACTACATGTAAACTATACGGCCCAGACCAGATGTGTATCCCCCGCTGTTAGGATGATACCATATACAACTCACACTGTATATACACATACTGCATGCAGCCCCTGCACAGTAAGACAGAGTCATAATGTTATGCAGTGCAAATACCATTTATTCACTTGAGGCACGTGTCAGACATGGGAACTATTGAAGGTCACAGGTATATATGTGTATGTGTCACACACATATATCATGTGTGCATTGCCATTGCTGGTTTAAGCAATGTCATGCGATGTTATGAACAACAATCCACACATGGGCATTTTGTGTGACACAAACACACGTGGCAGTTGTGGGTTTCCAAAACATACCTATCTGTGCTCTGACAGTAGTAATAGACCCAGTAGCAGAGCGCACTATTTGCATTACTGGGCGATTAGCCCTGTTTGGCTGTACTGATAGTGTGGTGACATCACCTGTGTTTACTGGGGGAATATGCAGCATCTGGTGTATTGTAATAATTGCCAGAAGGATCTGTTTTCTCACACTTGCAATTACACACACCCTACAACCCACACATGGGCATTTTGTGTGACACAAATACACGTGGCAGTTGTGGGTTTCCAAAACATACCTATCTGTGCTCTGACAGTAGTAATAGACCCTGTAGCAGAGTGCACTATTTGCATTACTGGGCGATTAGCCCTGTTTGGCTGTACTGATAGTGTGGTGACATCACCTGTGTTTACTGGGGGAATATGCAGCATCTGGTGTATTGTAGTAGTTGCCAAAAGGATCTGTTTTCTCACACTTGCAATTACACACACCCTACAACCCACACATGGGCATTTTGTGTGACACAAACACACATGGCAGTTGTGGGTTTCCAAAACATACCTATCTGTGCTCTGACAGTAGTAATAGACCCAGTAGCAGAGCGCACTATTTGCATTACTGGGCGATTAGCCCTGTTTGGCTGTACTGATAGTGTGGTGACATCATCTGTGTTTACTGGGGGAATATGCAGCATCTGGTGTATTGTAGTAGTTGCCAAAAGGATCTGTTTTCTCACACTTGCAATTACACACACCCTACAACCCACACATGGGCATTTTGTGACACAAACACACGTGGCAGTTGTGGGTTTCCAAAACATACCTATCTGTGCTCTGACAGTAGTAATAGACCCAGTAGCAGAGCACACTATTTGCATTACTGGGCGATTAGCCCTGTTTGGCTGTACTGATAGTGTGGTGACATCAACATACCTATCTGTGCTCTGACAGTAGTAATAGACCCAGTAGCAGAGCGCACTATTTGCATTACTGGGCGATTAGCCCTGTTTGGCTGTACTGATAGTGTGGTGACATCACCTGTGTTTACTGGGGGAATATGCAGCATCTGGTGTATTGTAATAATTGCCAGAAGGATCTGTTTTCTCACACTTGCAATTACACACACCCTACAACCCACACATGGGCATTTTGTGTGACACAAATACACGTGGCAGTTGTGGGTTTCCAAAACATACCTATCTGTGCTCTGACAGTAGTAATAGACCCAGAAGCAGAGCGCACTATTTGCATTACTGGGCGATTAGCCCTGTTTGGCTGTACTGATAGTGTGGTGACATCACCTGTGTTTACTGGGGGAATATGCAGCATCTGGTGTATTGTAGTAGTTGCCAAAAGGATCTGTTTTCTCACACTTGCAATTACACACACCCTACAACCCACACATGGGCATTTTGTGTGACACAAACACACATGGCAGTTGTGGGTTTCCAAAACATACCTATCTGTGCTCTGACAGTAGTAATAGACCCAGTAGCAGAGCACACTATTTGCATTACTGGGCGATTAGCCCTGTTTGGCTGTACTGATAGTGTGGTGACATCAACATACCTATCTGTGCTCTGACAGTAGTAATAGACCCAGTAGCAGAGCGCACTATTTGCATTACTGGGCGATTAGCCCTGTTTGGCTGTACTGATAGTGTGGTGACATCACCTGTGTTTACTGGGGGAATATGCAACATCTGGTGTATTGTAGTAGTTGCCAAAAGGATCTGTTTTCTCACACTTGCAATTACACACACCGTACAACCCACACATGGGCATTTTGTGTGACACAAACACACGTGGCAGTTGTGGGTTTCCAAAACATACCTATCTGTGCTCTGACAGTAGTAATAGACCCAGTAGTAGAGGGCACTATTTGCATTACTGGGCGATTAGCCCTGTTTGGCTGTACTGATAGTGTGGTGACATCACCTGTGTTTACTGGGGGAATATGCAGCATCTGGTGTATTGTAGTAGTTGCCAAAAGGATCTGTTTTCTCACACTTGCAATTACACACACCCTACAACCCACACATGGGCATTTTGTGTGACACAAACACACGTGGCAGTTGTGGGTTTCCAAAACATGCCTATCTGTGCTCTGACAGTAGTAATAGACCCAGTAGCAGAGCGCACTATTTGCATTACTGGGCGATTAGCCATGTTTGGCTGTACTGATAGCGTGGTGACATCAACATACCTATCTGTGCTCTGACAGTAGTAATAGACCCAGTAGCAGAGCGCACTATTTGCATTACTGGGCGATTAGCCCTGTTTGGCTGTACTGATAGTGTGGTGACATCACCTGTGTTTACTGGGGGAATATGCAGCATCTGGTGTATTGTAGTAGTTGCCAAAAGGATCTGTTTTCTCACACTTGCAATTACACACACCCTACAACCCACACGTGGGATTTATGTGACACAAACACACTTGGCAGTTGTGGGATTCCAAAACATACCTATCTGTGCTCTGACAGTAGTAATAGACCCAGTAGCAGAGCACACTATTTGCATTACTGGGCGATTAGCCCTGTTTGGCTGTACTGATAGTGTGGTGACATCAACATACCTATCTGTGCTCTGACAGTAGTAATAGACCCAGTAGCAGAGCGCACTATTTGCATTACTGGGCGATTAGCCCTGTTTGGCTGTACTGATAGTGTGGTGACATCACCTGTGTTTACTGGGGGAATATGCAACATCTGGTGTATTGTAGTAGTTGCCAAAAGGATCTGTTTTCTCACACTTGCAATTACACACACCGTACAACCCACACATGGGCATTTTGTGTGACACAAACACATGTGGCAGTTGTGGGTTTCCAAAACATACCTATCTGTGCTCTGACAGTAGTAATAGACCCAGTAGTAGAGGGCACTATTTGCATTACTGGGCGATTAGCCCTGTTTGGCTGTACTGATAGTGTGGTGACATCACCTGTGTTTACTGGGGGAATATGCAGCATCTGGTGTATTGTAGTAGTTGCCAAAAGGATCTGTTTTCTCACACTTGCAATTACACACACCCTACAACCCACACATGGGTATTTTGTGTGACACAAACACACGTGGCAGTTGTGGGTTTCCAAAACATGCCTATCTGTGCTCTGACAGTAGTAATAGACCCAGTAGCAGAGCGCACTATTTGCATTACTGGGCGATTAGCCCTGTTTGGCTGTACTGATAGTGTGGTGACATCAACATACCTATCTGTGCTCTGACAGTAGTAATAGACCCAGTAGCAGAGCGCACTATTTGCATTACTGGGCGATTAGCCCTGTTTGGCTGTACTGATAGTGTGGTGACATCACCTGTGTTTACTGGGGGAATATGCAGCATCTGGTGTATTGTAGTAGTTGCCAAAAGGATCTGTTTTCTCACACTTGCAATTACACACACCCTACAACCCACACGTGGGATTTATGTGACACAAACACACGTGGCAGTTGTGGGTTTCCAAAACATACCTATCTGTGCTCTGACAGTAGTAATAGACCCAGTAGCAGAGCGCACTATTTGCATTACTGGGCGATTAGCCCTGTTTGACTGTACTGATAGTGTGGTGACTTCAGCATAACTATCTGTGCTCTGACTAGTAATAGACCCAGCAGCAGAGCGCACTATTTGCATTACTGGGCGATTAGCCCTGTTTGGCTGTACTGATAGTGTGGTGACATCACCTGTGTTTACTGGGGGAATATGCAGCATCTGGTGTATTGTAGTAGTTGCCAAAAGGATCTGTTTTCTCACACTTGCAATTACACACACCCTGCAACCCACACATTGGCATTTTGTGTGACACTACCACACGTGGCAGGTGTGGGTTTCCAAAACATACCTATCTGTGCTCTGACAGTAGTAATAGACCCAGTAGCAGAGCGCACTATTTGCATTACTGGGCGATTAGCCCTGTTTGGCTGTACTGATAGTGTGGTGACATCACCTGTGTTTACTGGGGGAATATGCAGCATCTGGTGTATTGTAGTAGTTGCCAAAATGATCTGTTTTCTCACACTTGCAATTACACACACCCTACAACCCACACATAGGCATTTTGTGTGACACAATCACATGTGGCAGTTGTGGGTTTCCAAAACATACCTATCTGTGCTCTGACAGTAGTAATAGACCCAGTAGCAGAGCGCACTATTTGCATTACTGGGCGATTAGCCCTGTTTGGCTGTACTGATAGTGTGGTGACATCACCTGTGTTTACTGGGGGAATATGCAGCATCTGGTGTATTGTAGTAGTTGCCAAAAGGATCTGTTTTCTCACACTTGCAATTACACACACCCTACAACCCACACATGGGCAATTTGTGTGACACAAACACACATGGCAGTTGTGGGTTTCCAAAACATACCTATCTGTGCTCTGACAGTAGTAATAGACCCAGTAGCAGAGCGCACTATTTGCATTACTGGGCGATTAGCCCTGTTTGGCTGTACTGATAGTGTGGTGACATCAACATACCTATCTGTGCTCTGACAGTAGTAATAGACCCTGTAGCAGAGCGCACTATTTGCATTACTGGGCGATTAGCCCTGTTTGGCTGTACTGATAGTGTGGTGACATCACCTGTGTTTACTGGGGGAATATGCAGCATCTGGTGTATTGTAGTAGTTACCAAAAGGATCTGTTTTCTCACACTTGCAATTACACACACCCTACTACCCCCATACCCCTACCTAACTATGTTATGACACCTGAGAGAGACGCATTAGCGGAGCGCACTATTTGAATTACTTGAAGGTTCCTCTTCTCCGGCTGTACTTATACGGTGCTGACATCATAAGTGTTTGGTAAGGGTAATGTGCATCATGTAGTGTGTTCTCCTGATTGCCAAAAAGCACATTGCTTTCATACAGAATTGCACACACACAAACTCACCTCATCCAAACACACACACTTGCCGGATTCAAACACCTACCTAACTATGTTATGACACTCGAGACAGACGCATTATCAGAGCGCACTATCAGCATTACTGGGAGGTTTCCCTTCTCCTGCTATACTTATAGGGTGCTGACATCATCAGTGTTTAGAAAGGGGAATGTGCATCCTGTAGTGTGTTCTCCTAGTTGCCAAAAGGGACATTTCTTTCATACAGACTTGCACACACACTGACCCCCCTCCACACACACTGGGCATTTGCAGGATTCAAACCCCTACATAACTATGTTATGACACTTGAAACAGGTGCATTAGCAGAGCGTGCTATTCGCATTACTGGGAGGTTTCCCTTCTCCTGCTGTACTTATAAGGTGCTGACATCATCAGTGTTTAGAAAGGGGAATGTGCATCCTGTAGTGTGTTTTCCCAGTTGCCAAAAGCGACATTTCCCTCACACAGACAACAACCCAGCTCATCCACACACACTGAGCATTTGCAGGATTCAAACCCCTACCTAACTATATTATGACACTTGAGGGAGACGCATTAGCGGAGCGCACTGTCCAAATTACTGGGCATCTATCCTGCACCTGCAGTATTTATAGGGTGCTGACATCATTATTTCTACAGAGGTATGTACATCTAGTACTACCTGTCAGGTGGGGGATAGCATATATATGCATTTGCAGCCACCTACTTCAGGGTCAGATATGCACATCGCACTGGCAGGTTATGTTCTATACCATGCTTCGTGACCACAGGACCTGTAACACACAACACAACCAGTCCAGACCACCCCTCCCACATCCAGGACACACACTTTGCTTCCCTGGGAACAGTGCCAGGATATGCAGGTGTTCACATACACCATTCCAGTTGTTAGCGTCAGGTACAGGCATATTGTGTGTGAGAACTACTCAGGACTCTACAATATTACTCTACAGCCACTATGATTTGTGAGTCCATGTGCTATGGCAGACCACTCACCACAGCCACAAGGGGGAATACATATTGCATCTAACCATCTGCAACATGGGTACTCACTGTTCCACACCACAGGTAGACCACCATTGTTGATATCTGACCATACCCACCTTTCCCTAGACATCCATATCCCATCCCCACCCCCAGGCAAGGTTGTCACTGCAAACAAACTGTATTTATCACAAGCAGACTTTACACTTGTGAAGACTGGGGTGGAAGACTTCAAAGGACCCATGCTGGGGGAGTATACTGGCCACTCTGCATAATCCTTGACAATTGCATTCTATGAGCATGTGGAAGGTTTGCATTGATCATGCTATCCCAAATATACCCATGTCTGCTCCACAACAGGACACCTGTCAGGTGTACACCAGCCATATATGAGCTGTCCAACAGACAGAGTGAGCTAATACATTGCAGAGCAGTAGCCCACAGAGGGAAGACATCTCTGAACAGTACCAGCATGACACTTCAATCCTACATAATCATCACAACACAGTGTTGACAGTGAAATTGTCCAGACAATGCAGATAAGGCTCCCCTCAGTCTGTTATTGATGCCCACTTACTGTTAGAGGTCCTCAGCAACCCTCTTCCAGCACACACCAACAACATGGATGTGGCTTAGCACATTCAAACCCTGGGATCTCCACTGTGTCCCTGCTTGACAGAGGCACAGCACACTAGCCTCACACGGTGCCTTATGTGACCTACTTTACAGTGGCACAGTAGCCTACTGTACTGGGGAGGCAGAAGCCAAGCACACTCTGGCTAAGCTGTCATTCCCTAGGGCAAACAGTCTAGTGTTGACCTCTACACCCATATGTTTGATTGTCAGATGCACATTATTTGTTGCTGATAGACTGTTTGCAGGTCTTTATTGCCATAGCATTCCCTGTTTGTATGAACAATGTGTGTATCTGTGGAAGATGTTTGCATATGGGAGGGATCCACTATATCACGTATGTCTCTGTAGTCATTTAACTGTGTGCACTGGGCAGATTGCTGTAATGTGGTTGGTTCCTGGAATAACACGTACACATACCAGATATGTGTGGCCAACTGCTAAACTGAGATTTGGCCTAAGTGTGTGTGCATGCCCAGTTCAGCCTTCCCATGGCATGTTGTCTGACAAATGTCTCATTTATCAAAGTGTGCGAGCATGCCCAGTGTGTGCTTTCCATATGTTGAACTCTGCAGACCACCACATTTGTGGATGAGTGTGAACTTCAACAATATCTCCCGTTTATGGTTGTGTGTTGTGTGTCATGTTGTGTAGTTACTGTCCAACTGCTTTGTGTGTGAACACAACAGGGATTATACTGTGCCTGCAGGGTTTGCATGGGATACATTGCATACAGTTGTCAGCATCCTTTCATACTGACCTAACACTGTAGTACCGTATAGTGTACTGGTTCAGTACTTTCACTGTAGTGGACAGTATCCTGGGCTTTAGTCCTATCACTGCTTTACATTTCCATAGTGAGCACAACAGCCTGGTTAGGGGCCAGTTGTGCACATCTGACCATGTTGCATTATGTTCAGATATGAACTACTTATACCAGGCTTGTCCAGCATTGGTAGTGTATTCCACAACATAGATGTACATTGGCAAACAGTAGCGATGTGCCTAGGCCATTTCTAATGCTAGTCGGAGAGTGTGTTTGTCCTTTGACACACATTGTAAGTGGAATTTGCCATAACATATGTCATGGTTACTATACTGTGCCTCCGTCTACCTGTGACATAACAGTGATACCCAGGGTAAACCTACCATCTCCCATCCACTCATCATGATTCCTCTTGAGGACAATAAATGAGTGACTCTATGGATAACCTGTACTGGGAGTTTACTCATGAGTGGGGGTGGCTTTCGTGTTATGGATCATGCAGTACAGCTTGTCCTATGTATGTCAGTGCTGGGGTCCAGGTCTCTCATGTGCATAGCTCACTGCCATTCAGATTGTACAAGGTGCAGCATGTTCATTGATTCCAGCTTGGACATGGCTTTATACATCAGGCACAGCTTGCCTCTGGGTGGGCAGTATGGCAGTGTGTGGAGCTGCAGTTTGTTTAATCAGGCAACACATGGCATCTGTTCAAGCTCTTTGATACTCCTGGTGAGGTACTGTTGGGGACTTTACAGTTGATGGAGGTGTCTGCTGAGGTACATCCCACAGGGGCTATTGTAGTCAATTGTAACGCTGATGAAGGATGACTGCAGAGCCACAATGACCTCCCCTTATCTAGATCTGACAACCTTCATGATTATGTGGGTATATGGTATGTTTCTGTGAACACTACAGCCACATGTTTATCCAATGCAGGATATCTATCACCTTGTGTCCCCAGGTCTCTCATTACATGTTAGGTACGTAATGGATTAACACCTATGTGGTAATTGGTGGGCACTTATTGTATATCCACGGGGGTTGACTATACACTTTTCTGCAATTAGCTTGCTGACATGGCTATGGCACCAGTTGTCTGTTGCTATGTGGCCCTTTTGTGGGATGCTTGCGTCAGCTGGAGGGTCAGATATGGTGGGCAGTTTGTAGTCCTCTGCATACATGTTCAGACACAGTCCTTCCATGTTGGCCTGTACCTATGGGACATATATACCAAACGAGGGAGGTCCCAGGACCAAGCTTTGTGGGATGCCACTTATATCTGGTTTGTAGTCTGACATGGCTGCAGCATGTCTGACCATGTCAGTTCTGTCCTTGGTCTGGTTTGCAACCCCTCTACTGACATAGGTGTTTATATTTAAGCTGGTGAGCATATCTATAATGAACACGTAGGGTATTGTATGGAAGCATTTGCAAGGTCCAGCTACGCTGTGTGGACCACATTGCCCTCATCAATGGCCTTATGTTTCAAATGAGTCAAACATGTTTAGGGGCAGGATCTGCACTTCAGAAAGCCACACTGGGTAGGGTCCAGTGTCAGTAGGTCCCCAATATCTTTATGTCTGCGGTACATGCTGATCCTTTCCATAGCTGTGCAGACCATGCTTGTCAGGATTCTGGGGTGGTAGTTTGCAGTATCCATTCAGGCAACACCTTTGTTGAGAAGGACCACTGTTGTTGTACACTGCTCTTTGGGTACATATCCTGTGGTAAGGCTGACATTGAGCAGTAGTGTTATTTGGCATTCCATTCTTCTTGGAGTCCATGTTGGACTCAGCCCAGGACACCATCTCATACCATTGCTGATGTGTGTTTTTCTTTGTAGATGCTGGCTGTTACCTCAACATCTGCAATGTCAGGGGGACAGCAGTCTGCTGGGATAGATATTTTGCATTCTGTGGGGGGGGGGGTTTGCACTGCACCTGTCATGTTGTATGTTGGCAATATGTGTGTGTTTGGTATGTTGTTTGTAATATTTTGTGTGATTCAGAGCATATCTGTGAATTCCCAACATGGTTCCTACCATCAGTTGAGTAAGTCTTGGGATTATCCTTAGTGTCCTGTACAATTTGTATCGTCATAGGTTCATAGGTTCATACTAGGCTATCCACCCTAGGGCATTTGTAAACCTAGCCAGAGTGTGTGTGTCTTTCGCCGCCCCTTGCTATGTGAATATTATGGCCATTTATTATTTACTTTACTGTGCCTCTGTCTGGAAGTGACACAGTGAAGACCCCCAGTGTACATCTACGATCATCCATCCACTTGGCAATATTCCTGTTGAAGAGTGTCAGTGAGGGGCTCTGCCTAACATGGAGTGGGATTCTACTCCAGGGTGTGGGGAGCCTCTGGGTTATGTATCTGTCCCTCCAGCACATCCTATTTCATTATGTGTTGAGGTTGACATCTCTCACTCTCACAGCTCCAATGGCTTTGAGTTTTCTGGGGTGGAGCATGTCCATTACTCCTGTGTTGGACATGGCCTTGTACAACAGACATACAATGCCTCTGTGTAGGCAGTATGTGACTGCATTCAGCTGGGGTGTCTACAGCCAGGCAGTATATGACATATATTTGAGACCTTTTATCCTCTTGGTGAGGTACCTTTGAGGTCTTTCTAACTGCTGCAGGTGTCAGGTAAGGTACATCCCAAATGAGGCATTGTACTAGATTATAGGTCTGATAAGAGAACAGTACAGGGGCACAATGACCTCTGTTGATGTAGATGTGAATCCTTTCATGATACTGTGTCCAATATAGACAGTCTTCCTAGCCACATTGGCAATGTGAGTGTCACATAACAGGTTACTGTCCACTTGTGTCCCTAGGTCCCTGATTACTCCTTCCATACATAATGGTTTACCACCTATGTGATAATTTGTGAGTACCTTGTTTGGTATTTGGTGGGACATTCATACTGTCCAGTGTCTTCAGGACGTCTGGGTGGGGTTCCTGTGTGTGAGAGTGTGGTCTGTAGCATGCTACAGACTGTACAGCAGTTTTGCCTACAGTTAGGTGCACATGGGTGGTCTCCGATGCTTCGTGCATTGTCAGTTACCTGGACGTATGGGTGTCTGTGCTGAATATGGATACTCCCCCTCCTTTTATGTTTTGGTCCATGTTTTGGGGCCATAACGCATGATATGAGGTATAACCTGGTAGTGCTGGTGTGCTGTCAGTAGGCTTGCAACAGGTTTCTGTCACTGCACAGACATCGATGTTCTCCATACTGGGGAGGGCCTCAGGAGCATGCATGTTGCGGTTTACATGTCTGGCATTGGTCAGCATTACCCTTATGTTTCTTACCACTTATGTTTTCTAGTGTGGTGGGTTAGTCTTTTCAGCCTTGCCTACGTAAGGCTCTATGGAGGTGGCAAAAGCCTTATCCAATATCCAGATGCCCAGGGGTAACAGGTGCAAGCCATCCCTGGAACAGCAGCATGGCTTGTCATGCATGACATCAAGCAGACTAACATTAGATCCTCTTGGAATGACAGCAGTAATTGTGCCACCTGTTAAAGCTGATCATTCTGTGTTTGTACTGTGGCATCATTCTTGGTGAGGGTAGGATGCTGCAAACGAGCAGTGTCATAACGGCCTGGAGTACATACTCAGAGAGCTCATCTATGTCTCTTTTCATGTAGTCCAGGGAGGTACATCTCAGGTCATTCATACCAGCATGGACAATGACTGCATCATATTCTACTTGCTTTGGGGTGACCTGCGTACTTGTGTTATGTGGCGTATTTTAGCAGCCTACAGGCAGCTTACTGTACCCTTTCCCTTGTTCAGTCTGGTGAGCAGGACAGCAGTGTGTCTGCCTATAGAGTCACCTATTACAACTGTATCAGGCATGTTGTTTCTCCTTCTGGCCTGTGACTGTTTGGCACACCAGCTTTGTGTACTATGTGTTGCATGTGCTATGTTTGGAGGTTGTGGTTGCTTCGGGGTCTGCTTTGAAGGCCTCTGTTGGTGTGGTGTGTTTGTTATTAGGGCCTCCAGGAATGTTTTCCTGTGTTTATGTGTTTGGTTTGCAGTTGTGATAGGTCTATGCGGGACTGGGTTTGTGGCGTGTGTGGTACCTTCTCCTCCTGACTAGTTTTGACAGTACTGAGTTGAGGGAGCTCAGCCTCCGGTTTGGATAAATGGTTGCATCTTTCACATATATTTGTATTTCTTGTGGGGAGTTGAGGGTTGTCTGTGTACTTGGGGCAGGTATAACATTGCCTCAGGATTCACAGATTCAACTTGTTGCAGCTGGCCTTAGTGGATTGTATGTGTGGACATATTTTATTGCCATACTACTGATCAGTGATTACTTCCCTTTTTATGTTTGCTCTATCATGTCGTAGCTTCCTCATTCTCTTGCATGGTTTGGTAATGGCTGGAGTCCATCAGGCCAGATGCCTGCGTGTATGGCATTGTGTCTTGTTGTTATTTGTGATTGCATAATCCAAGCATTCCTGGCTGTGTTCATGGAATGCCTGTATAACAGGTTCTGAGGTGTGCCCCATATTTTGCACCTGCACAGGTCCTTTAATGGATTACACATCAGTTTGGAGGGGTGCAACTTATGCTTTACACATGTTTTTCACTGTGGTTTTCTGGCCAGGGACTGTGGTCAGGATGTGTATATCCAGTGTGATTACTCTATGGTCTGGTCTTACCAGTGAGGGATACACTTCTCATCTTGCCATCCAGTACCCATGTTGCTGATTATCACATCCAGTATGCTTATCCCTCTTGTGGGAATGGTACGTTGTTCCTGGGCATATTGGTTTATGGATTCTAGGAACTTTTGTCCTACAGTGTTGGAGCTAGTATAATGCTCCCAGTCTATGTCTGGGTATTTTCAGTCAACCAATATAATGTGGTTTGGGGGGCTTGATATATTCATGTATTCCAACATAGGCCAGGTGCAGTTCCTGGTGTTAGGACGGTAGTCTGTAGCAGGCTATAAACTGGGAAGTAGTTTTAGCCACTGTTACTTGACCATGGCTAGTCCGTGCTGCTTCTTGTTGTTGTACCAACATGGGGGTGTGGTTATCCTTGACAATTGTTGCTAGTCACCCTCCTTTTGTAGCTTGTTCCATGTTTTGAGGCTGTACAGCACAGTATGAGGTGTAACCTGGTATTGTTAGGGTGCTATTGTGAGCCTTGACCCAGTTTTCTGTTACAGGACACATATCAACATTCTCCATACTGGGTGAGTTTACACTGCACGCATCTTGCTGTTTAGACTTCTGGCATTGGGTAGCATTATATCTAGATTCTTATCCCTTGTGGTACCTATGGAGGTGGGTTTGTGTTTTGAGCCTTACCTATTCAGGGCACGCTGTGGGTAATGACAGCCTTTGCCAGTATCCACGAGGCCTGGACTGATAGGTGCACGCCACGCCTAGCAGGTGGAGCATCATGTCATGCTCAGCATGTCATCCCAAGCTGGCACACATTGGATCCCCTTTGACTAACTGCAATACTTCAGCCAATTATTGCAATTCATCATCCCATCATCATATTGTGGCATCATGCTTGGTGAGGGTAGGATGTTAGTCAGGGTCCTCAAGTGTGCATATACTGCATGGTGTTACATTACTTAACACATGGCATTCATGCCTCAGGTTGTGCTGCAGGGCTGCCTCTGTCAGATGCACATATTATACTCCCTGTACATGTTTGAGAGCAGGTTATGTCATTTTAGGCATCCATGTTATTATATGAGTGAATCAGAGAGGGGTATCATTCCCAGGGTTCCTACTGAGCCAGTGTATGTGCTATGCGTTGCCTCTTTGCCAAGGCCAGGGCATACTGGGCACGCCTCCTTCTGCCTACTGGGGCAGGCTCAGGTTGTTCCTCCTCCGAGTCACGCTCTGCCTGTGATGGCCTTGGCAATGGTGGGGGGGCTGTTTGGCCCGGCCCTATGCTGGTCCTGCTGCAGCTATTTTTGCAAGATCATATTATGTAGCATAGCACATACCATGACAATTTGGGTACATGTAGTTGGTGAGTACTGCAAGGCTCCACCAGATGTGTCCAGACACCGGAACCATGACTTGAGCAGCCCAAACACACACTCTATTACATTACGTGTTTGTGCGTGTGCCTCATTATGGCGTTCCTGTTCAGGTGTGTGTGCATGCATTTCTGATGGGTGTCATCAGCCATGGCTCCAGTGCATAACCTGCATCCCCCACTAGGTGTCCGTGTGGGATGTCCCCATTGGCAAATGTCTGGTACAGCTGCGTCAAATGCCAGATATGGGAATCATGGTAGCTCCCAGGGCAGCCAGCACACACATTCATTATTATGCCCTGGGCATCACACATGACCTGGCAGTTGATGGAGCGGAAGCCCTTGCGGTTAATGTAGGCCCTACCCCGCTCACTGGCTGGTGCTTTGATGCATATGTGCGTGCAGTCTATTGCACCCACTACCTCAGGGTATTCTGCTATTTGCTGGAAGAGACGCATATTGCTGGCCAATACCTCACGGGCATTGGGGAAATATACATGATCACTGACATGTGCTGACATGGCATCCAGGAACTGGTGCAGTACCCTGGAGGCTGATGCCTGTGATATCCCCATCATATCACCAGTTGGCCTCTGGAAGGTACCTGTTGCTAGTATTCTTAGGCCAACACATACCTTGGTTTCCACTGGGATGGGTTCCCCTCTATTGGTTCTGTGTGTGAGGCATGGCCTGCACAGCTCGACAATTTGCTGCAGGAGGTCTCTGTCCACTCTATAGCGCTCTACTAACTCCAGCTCATGTAACCCATGGTAGGTGACCCTGGGTATGTACACTCTTCTCCGTCTCCTCACTGTGGGTTGTCTGGCACCATCTGTATTGTCACCACCCTCAGCAAGTCGCCTATGTCTCCTTATGACAGCTATGGCAGCCCCTAGCATTTCTGCTCTGAGTTCAGCTTATTCAGTTTTCACTTCTAATAGCTTATTCCTGTCTTGCAGTGTCTCTTGAGAGAAACATCCTGCACTGCTGTTTGCAGTGTTTTAAGTGCTTGGCTGAGCTACTATTCTGCCTGTGTAATTGCCTGCTTCTAATTGTTTGCACCTGCTAGCTCCAGCAGTATTCCCTGCTAGCTTCCTACTAATTCTGTTGCTTCCTTTTTCCTTTCTGTTTCCTCAGGGGGGAGCAATGTGCATACCAGCAGAAACATGCTCACAGTGGCTTACACATGCGCACACATGCTTACACGGTTCAGAATCTGCTTATTCAGGTTAAAACGCGCGCACACCAGCACAAACAGTGTTACAAGTCTGCCAACAGGCTCCCACATGCTCAGTCTGCCCTACACGCACGCACACTGTCCTACCCGCGCCTCATGGTGCGCACACGTGTGCATGCACGCCCAACAAGAAACTTTGGTGTAAGTAACAGTGTACACCTTCCATTTCTTGACTTTCCCATGCTTATCTTGTGGCACTCCTCTTTCCATGATCTGTGTCTGACATCTGTCATGTAACACTGACCTCCAATGAACTGCATTTCTTTCTACCATTCCCCCCTGTGATGTCACCTATCTCCTACTCTATTCCCCCCCCCTTATGTATCTCTTACACTACTCAGACTGTGCTCATTTGCTATGTGACAGTGGGATTCAGTATCCTAACACTCATTTACATCAGATTGCCTACTAATGCTTAGTTACATGTCTGAGACTCAGCTTCCCTCCTTAGCAACCACTAAACAGTGGCTATGTTGTTTTTGGTCTGCTGGTCCCTGCATTGTAAATCCATGTATTGCATAAAACCCACATTTGTGGGTTTATAACCTTCATTTTTATGTTTTATGTAGCGCAGCCCATTTGCACGGGGCTGCGCTGCGTTTAAACACTGGCGATCGCCAAAAAAAAAATTATTTCTCATATTTGCATCGGAGTGTCTTGCCAATGGCCACATATTTGGCCATTGGCATGCTGCCTGACACATATGCACCCTTTATTTGGAGCTGACATGGCTCCATTGTGATTTTTGCAGAAACATACTCAGTTGTCAACTGAGTTCATTTCTGCAGCTAAAACGGCTCTTACACGGGCTGCTTTCTGTTTTGTGGATTGCTACTCTAGCTCATTTGCATGCCTTTCGGCTGCAAGTGAGGTATTTAGCATATCCACGCCCAGTTCGTGTAAGAGACATTGTAGCTGGTCTCTTACATGGAGTTTCGGGCTGTTCCTGGATCGCGAGGCTTGCATGGAGTCTTACAAGTCTCTTACACTCCGTGCAAGCCTTCGTGAATCCTGCCCGATGTCTTTGATATGATACCATCCTTAATTTATTAATAGTTTATTAATTGTCTTATCTTTGAAATGCATACCTCACTGTATATTTTTGATATTTCCAACACCCTGTCTTTGATTATACCATTATTTGGTCAAAAATAAAAGTCCACATGCAAGTGAAGTGAATGGCTGTAAAATATATCACTCTCAATCTTCAAAGAATTGGTTCCTTGTTCCAACCCACGATAAGAACACCAACACGAACAGATCCAGTATAAAAAGATTTATTGTGTGCTAGCACTGTCAGTAAGCGCTTTCACCTCCACGGCTTTATCAAACTACAAAGTGCATAGTCAGTAAAAACATTTAAATACAATGAAATCAAACCCAATAGGTTCAAATTAAAACAACTAAAAATGACATCATTAAATGAGGGCACACCTTTCCTGATTTAACCCTTAGTGGTGAGCATATACTATGGTCTAAAAATCCTCTTCCTCTTAAGGGCAGATTTCACTTGCACCTTGTCATTAATGCCAGGGATTTTATCTGCCCTGAGCCTAATAATCCATTTAAGTTCACATTCTAAAAGGCAAGTATCTACATCCCTCTAATATTGGTCTTTAATTGTTGCAGTACACTAAATACAAACTCATGCTCAGCTCCCATTATTTTAATGTGTTTCGCTAATGCATTACTGTCAGATCCAGTTCTGACTGCATATACATGTTCACGTATACGTTCCCTGAGCTGTCTACAGGTCTTCCCAACGTAGAACGCTGTACAGGAAGCAACGGGCCAAATAAACTACATATGTACTAATACAACTTGTATCTGTGGTGAACACATACTCTACTTTCGTTAATGGGTGTTGGAAGTCTTTCCTGTCATCTATAAAATGACACTGATTACAATTATTACAAGGGACCGTGTTACGTTGCTCCCTCACCATCATATTCCTAGTTAGTGGTCTATTACACAGCTTACTTTTCAAGTTCTGTTTATTCTTATATGTAAACCGTGGACCTTCTCCCACCAACTTACTCAGACTTTCATCTAAATTCAACACCTGCCAATGCTGTCTAACGATGTCTGTGATCTTATTTACATCCCTAGTATAAAATAATGGAAACCTTAAGACATCTTGTGCTGACTGATGGCATAACCTAATATCCTCATTTCTTGCTGAGAAGTAAGGTTTCACTGAACCTTCTCTTATTGCATCCACTTCCATCATATGTTTCATTATATCCTTTGAATCGTACCCCCTCTCAATTAACCTATTCTTAAGGCTTCGTACTTCCAATTCATACCCGCTTGACACCCATTAACGAAAGTAGAGTATGTGTTCACCACAGATACAAGTTGTATTAGTACATATGTAGTTTATTTGGCCCGTTGCGTTTCCTGTACAGCGTTCTACGTTGGGAAGACCTGTAGACAGCTCAGGGAACGTATACGTGAACATGTATATGCAGTCAGAACTGGATCTGACAGTAATGCATTAGCGAAACACATTAAAATAATGGGAGCTGAGCATGAGTTTGTATTTAGTGTACTGCAACAATTAAAGACCAATATTAGGGGAGGGGATGTAGATACTTGCCTTTTAGAATGTGAACTTAAATGGATTATTAGGCTCAGGGCAGATAAAATCCCTGGCATTAATGACAAGGTGCAAGTGAAATCTGCCCTTAAGAGGAAGAGGATTTTTAGACCATAGTATATGCTCACCACTAAGGGTTAAATCAGGAAAGGTGCGCCCTCATTTAATGATGTCATTTTTAGTTGTTTTAATTTGAACCTATTGGGTTTGATTTCATTGTATTTAAATGTTTTTACTGACTATGCACTTTGTAGTTTGATAAAGCCGTGGAGGTGAAAGCGCTTACTGACAGTGCTAGCACACAATAAATCTTTTTATACTGGATCTGTTCGTGTTGGTGTTCTTATCGTGGGTTGGAACAAGGAACCAATTCTTTGAAGATTGAGAGTGATATATTTTACAGCCATTCACTTCACTTGCATGTGGACTTTTATTTTTGACTTTTTATTTCAAGTTGCAGTGAAGTTAATCTGTTTAGTGGTTTGTGTTGGCTGTTTTATTGTTATTATACCATTATTTGAACTAGCATCAGCACATGATAAAAATGCAGCAACTTGCATAATTAATAATGTTACCTTTACCTTTGGCCACCTGCAACACAGTACTTTCCAAATAACAGAAAACAATAAAAACTAGTGTACCTAAATTACAGATATAAATGTTCATTTTATCCTTTTTTTTTTCTTGTAGTGGTTTATTCCTAAAAAAAAAAAAAAAAAATGTTTCTGTTTTTCTGTGACTTGTCTCTACTGATGAAGTCTAAACAGTTTTCAATATATACCTGATGACATATGAGTACAACTGAGGATTTCTGGCAGTTCCTTATTTTGTAAAGTGGTCACTTCCTCTCAGTGTTTTTTTTTTAATATTAACCTGTATTATTCTTTAGAAGTAGAAGGCAAGTCCCTGAAATACTGACACTTTTATTCTCTCCCCACCCACACACCCAGTAAATTTCAGGTTTCACCTTAACATCTATTTTAACTTCTCTTTCTGTTAAAACACACATACTGTATCTATTTACAAGCATTCTAAGAAGATATGTTTGAAATGTTTGTAATTACTACTTGCAAACGAATTTAAAAATGTGAGTGTACAGAGAGGAACAGTTTTGAATCAGCAGATGTATATATATATATATATATATATATATATTTATATATGTGGATCTACTTCATAATATAAACAACTTGATCAAGATGACAACACTGAAATGGCAATTAACCAAGTCCTCACAAGACCGACAGTTTACAGAGGGAAAAGAGGCAGTCAGCCAGTAAGTTGTATGTTTGCTCTTTTCTCCACTGTAGAGTGATCTCGGAGTTGGTATATTTAGTTGGGGGGGGGGGGGGGCACAGCCTCACAATTGTCTGGGTTTGAAATGTTTCCTGGTGGTTTATGTTGACTGTTGGCCAACTTCCTCCTTTCCTTCGGTAAACTTTCGATATTTGAGGACTCAGCTACAATTTCAGTATTGTCTCAATCATGTAATTTTCAGGTGAGTGGGGTTTCGATATTATGAAGTAGACCCCTATCTATCTATATCTTATCTATATCTAAGTAGATATATATCTACATATCTCTCTCTCTCTCTGTATATATATATATATATATATATATATATATATATATATATATATATATATGTATATATACATATATATATATATATATATATATATATATATATGGACAAAAGTATGGTTCATTGAACCGTACTTCCTCAAACTCACTTCCGCAAAAGTGCATTCCATCGAAAATGCACTTTCGCAGAATAAAAAAATAAAAACTAAGTAAAAAAATAAATAAATAATGCACTACACAGTATTATGCAGGGGGGCAAGCCCCCCTGCACCCCTCATGTCGGGGACTGTGCCCCCCACACACACCCTACTTTAATGTTCTCACTCTGAGATCGCACTACATTGGGGAAAAGGGAATATTCCCTTATTCCTAATATACTACAATCTCAGCAAGGCTTTCCTTAGTTGTACATCAATAGTAAATGTTGATGTGCAACTAATGCTACATGCAAACGGCGTGTTTTTTTTTTTTTACTTTAGCAAAAGTGCATTTTCGACAAAATGCACTTTCGCTAAAGTAATTTCGACAAAGTACAGTTCGATGAACCATACTGTCGATAAAACAAATAGGACTCATATATATATATATATATATATATATATATATATATATATATACCCACACACACACACACACACACACACACACACACACACACACACACACACACACACACACACACACACACACACACACACACACACACACACACACACACACATGCGTTATAAGCCATAGAAATAGAATTAGCACAGTTAAAAACAGGAACTACCCAATAAGCAAACTAAGACACCTGGAGAACGAGTATACAAAAATCACTCCACATCATGCAAACAACCCAGTTTATTCCAAATACACGAATGCAGAAAAGGTATACATTATGTGTTTAATGTATTATGAGAACGGTTTTACTATTTCATATGGACTTTATAAAATGTGTTTTTTCTGTATGAATTTTTTCTGGCATACAATGTAGGGACTACTTATATGATTTAGTTGATTGATTAATTAATTTATATTCAATCAAGTCATCAAATCAATTGTCTAGGGTTCAAATAGAGCTAAGTCTTTTGGTTTTGCATTGTCTGATAAAGTCCTGTGTGGCAGGGATGAAAACGTGATGATTTAGTTAAGCGTTTATACCTTTTCTGCATTTGTGTATTTGGAATAAACTGGGTTGTTTGCACGATGTGGAGTGATTTTTGTATACTAGTTCTCCAGGTGACTTGGTTTGCTTATTCGAAAGTTTGGTACTGTTTTTCAAGACACCTTCTTCCTCCTCGTATTGTTTTAAAATCAGGAACTAGTTACAAAAATTATTATTTACATGATATTAAATGCGTGGTGTAAAAGCAGTATAAAATGTATCACAAAAATGTAATTATTTTTCACATGTAGTCATGCCTTTGGGTTATGACAGGAAACCTGATACCCTGGCAAAAACCCAAGTAGACATAGTGACAATGTGACAAAAAAAATCAGATCAGCTGTGAGAGATCCTTCTTAACCAGTCTGGTTGAAACCAATCAGTCTGTGCCTCATGTCCCAAATCAAATAAACAAAAAAGGAAGCCTTTTTGAAGTAAGGTAAGAGTGGTGGAACTCCTCTTTGTAATTTTTTTTTTAATATTTTATTCCTTTTCTGATTTTAGTGCTTGCTTCCCTCTAAATTCTCTCTAGCATATTATTTGTGTGTTGGGCAGCTTGAAAAATACAAACTATAGAACACTTTGTAAAACGTAGAAAAATCCTCCACAGACATTTGTTTCTTTTTATCTGATCAAGTCTGATTTATGGTGAAACACACATTTATTAAATCTGCAGAATCCATAGCAGTTTTTATTCTTTTGTAAGTAACTAACAGCCCTTGTTGTCAGAAAACTGGTCTATCAAGGAAGCATTTAATTAAATACATTTGTGATTTACAAATTGAACTTTTGAAGGCCTAGTCTCTTATTTGTTTACACATATTATACACTTTGTGGAATAGAGTAGATATTGACCTCCTTTAAGGTACTTAGCCTTTTACAAGTATGTAAACATTGAAACTAGTGAAGTCTAATTCGGCTATATATGTTTAATTTTTCAGTAACATTAATGGGGTTCTCGCTATCATTCATCTACTTTTTATTTAAACTGTAAAATAAAACTATCATGGGGATTCAATAAACTCCATGTAGGCTTAGCACAAGGCCTACATAGAGTTTATGTGTGTTTGCATTGTGAACAGCAGAGCTAATTGCATTTGCATATGCATGTCGAGCACCATGTTTAAATGTAAACAAATACAGTTTTGTGGTTAGCAACAGTGTTACCGGCCAGGACACTGTGTAAAGCAACATGGACAGCAGTAGACATGTAAACCTGTTTACCTATGGGTAAACTAGGTCTGTGTGTTTGCACAAGATGCCACAATGATTACCAGGGTTATTAATAAAGCAATGTATATAGTTCCAACACATTACATGACAGTGTATACTGTGCAGAGTATTGTGGAAACCTGTGTCAGACATACTGAACAAAGGTTGTGTAAATGATCAGTAAAGGTACCTAGTCTGCATTATACATAAACAGTCAGGGAAGTCTGTATATTAAATAGGGACACACAGATGAACTGTAGGAATGAACACAGGGAAAAAGGACAGGTGAAACATGGTAATGTACGAGAGATGAGGGCATGTCAATGAAGACAGTTGTAGCATGAACACTAATCACATACCAACATGATACAGTATGGACTGCATAGTGAATGTATATATATAAAATGTACTGTCAGTCAGGATGATGCCACAGTATAAACAAGAAATGATCGACATCAACAATCGGCTTAGCTTCTGCTATCAATCTGTGCGGATCCAGTATCTCTCAGCCTGGAATGAGATGGTTGACAGGCCACATTGCTTTGCCAGAGATGGTCTGCACCTGTATCCTCTAGGCTGTTGGATACTGGCAAAGGTGCTTGCTTCCCCCATAGTGCCTTTTTCAGGCATTGTCAAATCAACAAAAGTTCTGACAAAAAAACTCCACTGGAGGCAAATTCAAGTTCCTGCTGCTTAATGCTAGGAGTCTACACATGAAGCTGCACTGGAGAAAATTTCCAATCTGCTAGATGACAGATTTGATGCAAATTTTACCTCCCTGATCCCAAGAGCCATACCCAAAGCATACCTGATAACAGTCCTCTGCCAGTAACTCTAGTGATCAAGTCATATCTGCACTCTCCAAGGCTAAAAACACAGCCTCATCAGTACCAGATAGCATCCCACGTTGCTTACTAAGCAATCTAAAACAGGACATAGCAGACCTACTTAGCATCCTCTTTAACCATAGCCTGAGAACTGCCTTTGTTCCAGCAGCATAGAAAACAGCAGCAATAATCCCTTTGCGCAATCATTGACCAATCCTAGGAACTATAGACCCATAAGTCTAACCAGTCTCATTTGCAAGGCCATGAAAAGAATCATTATGGACATTATCAACAAGGACATAGGTAACCTTCAAACTCTAGACCCAACCAGTTTGGCTTTGATAAGGATAGATCATGCTTATTAAACTGAGTAGACTTCTTCAAGAAAGTCACCAAAGCCCTGGATGAAGGTAAGACAGTGCATGCCACCAGTCTTGACTTGGCTAAGTCTTTTGACACAATCCCCCACTCAGGAATCATTGAGAAACTCTTCCAACTGGGGATTAACCCTTATGTCGCTAGACAGGTTCACCAACAGAACACATACTGTCAACGTTGGTTCATGGTTTCACAGGTGTTTACTAGGCTAATGATCACAAGGGCCTTTTTAAGCCTAGCCATGCATCTCAACTCTGACAAGTTCTGGTACCATTGATAAGTATAAGCAGAGGTTTGGGAGATGAAACGTCTACAAGCAAGGGTCTGGGAGATGAATCATTACACATTGCCTGCATCCATTAGAGACATAGGTCCCAAGCCACAGATGAATTACATGTTCCCCATCCAATTGTTCAAGTTATACTTGAATTGGGTTAGGGAGGAACTCTGCTTGACATGGATGAGAAGCCTGTTCCAGAGACAGGGTAGTCTCTGGGAGATAAATACCTGTTCATTTATATCACAGACAAGGTTTAAGTCTTTAGAATGGTTAATTCTGGTGCTGGAGAGTGGAGTCTGACAATGCCCTGTATGCCAGGCATAGATCTCACCTCAACAGCTTGTAGAAGACAGAATACAGGGATAGGACCTTGAGGTGGTCTACATAGGATATTTTACTTATGCCCTGTATTCTTTTAATTAGAAACCTCTGTGGACATTCCAGTTGTTGGATATGCATGGTTAGGTACATACCAAAGGGGGCATTGTACTCAATGACAGGTCTTATGAATGCCAAGTACAGTGGAACAATGACTTCCTTGGACCTAGATGCCATACCTTTGTTTATAAGTTACACAGCATAGAATGATTACCTCACTACTGTAGACCTATAGATGACTATGTATTTCCCTAAGTCTCTGACTACTGGGTCAACTCTAAGGGGTGTTTTGTCAATATGATAGTTACCGAGGGGGTGACTTCCTGAAGGATACTGTTATGCATTTCTTGGCATTTAGTTTTAGTCCATGGCTCTGACACCAGTTGTTTTTCTGTGTTAGTCCTTCCTTAAAAACATTTGTGTCAGTATGGGATTCTATAGCAGCTCCTAATTTGCAATCATCTGCAGATTTAGTCATCCGGAATCCATTGACATTGGCCTTGACTTCAGAGAAGTAAATGCTAAAAAGGAGTGGTCCAAGAACCAATCTCTGAGGGTCTCCACTTGTGACTAGCCTCTTTCTGCAGGTGGACTACCCAATTCTAATTTCCTGGGTCCTGTGAGCCAGTTTGCTATCCACCAGGTGACATACAGGTTTGTATCTAACCTCTTGAGTTTCTCAACAATGCTCAAGTGGAGTATTGTGTCAAATGCCTTGGTCAGGTCAAGGTAGGCAGTGTGAACCAATTTGTCTTCATCCATTCCTTTGATGACCTTCTCAAAGAAGTCCACCAGGTTGAGTAGGCATGACCTGCTATTGATGAAAACAAAATGGGTTGGGTCCAGTGTCTGGTGGTTTACTATTTCATTATTGATCATTTCCATGATAATTCTTTCCATGGCTTTGCATATTAGACTAGTGATAACTTCTCTAGTTTCCAGGGTCTGTAGATGGCCCACCTTTGTGCAAATGATGACTGTTGATGTTCTCCATTCATGAGGCATGAAGCCTGTTTGGAGGCTACAGTTAAATAGCAATTTGAGAGGGCTTGATAAGTCATGTTATTTAGAAGGCATCCTCAGATATTCTCTAGGCTCATTGATGCAGTGTTCTTAGCCTTAGAGAAAACATTAAGGACTTGTTCCCTACTGATAGCAGGGAGAGTAATATTTGATGGTATTTCCTGAGGGAAGGTTGAGGGGAAGAGAGAAAAGTTGGAGCTATGTTTGTCAGCCAGTAGGTTTGCTATATATTCTTGTTCAGTGTAGGTGGCACCATTTACAATGATCTCTCCACACAATTGTGTATTGTCTTTCAGGTTGCAGACATAGCTAAAGAATGTCTCATGGTTCTTCTTGGCCTGGGAGGCCAAATTTACCTGTTTAGATTGATGAGAGTGTTTTTATCCTGCTCGGTGCTGCACCTCCTAATTTTTGCCATGATTTTCTTCCTTCTGTTATACAGCCTACTAATTTTGTGATTCCACCAGGATGGCTTGTTTTTTGAGTTAGTTCTGTACTTCTTCCTGGTGGGTACAGCTGCCTCTATGTGGCTATTAACATGCTTGCATAGGTTTTCTGTGAACAGTTCTACATAGGCAGCAGTATTCTCTGGGTTTATGAGGTCTTGAAATTTTGCCAGGTTAGCCTTAGGGTAGTTCCTGATTATTCCAGGGTTAGCTGGGACCCCAGGTTTTATTTTTACTTCAAATGTTGTGGTCTGACCTAACCAGGAAAGACATTACACTACAGTGTGTGCAGCACTCTCCCATATTACTGAGAACTAGATCCAATATGGTTGCACCCCTGGTTGGTGTATTGACAATCTGATCCAGGGAATTTGTGTTTACAAAATCCAGGAATCTCTGTGCCTGTACATTTGATGTCATATAGGTTTCCCAGTTAATAGTGAGGTAATTAAAGTCACACATGAATATGCTATTGGGTTGGATGGTGAGTGTTTCCAATAAGTTTAAAAACATGGTATGGGTTTTTTGGGTCATAGAAGGAGATCTATAACTTGCAAGAAAGTGGTATTGGATTTTGCCTATGGTGATTTGAACATGAAGTATCTCAAGTGCATTGTCCTGTTTGACCAGCCTTGAGGTATAGTTATTTTTAATGTAAATCGAGACACTTCCATCTTTAGTCCCTGTCTGTGTAGTAGTTTGTCTAATTGAGTTCTCTCTGTGGCTTTAAACCATGTTTCAGTGACCAGACAGATGTCAGCATTCTCTAGGGTAAAGAGAACTTCTAGAGAGTGTAGCTTTTTGTTTAGACTCCTAGCATCGAACAGTAATACAGTTAGATTTTCCTGGTTTTGATTTGCTATGTCTGAAGTACTTTCAGTTTGGCATTGCCTAATAAAGGTACTATGGGATAAAACAATGTTTCAGCTAATATTAAAAACCCTAGAGAGGAGAGGTGCAGACCATCCCTGGTAAAGCAGCATGGTTTGTTGAACACCTCCTCCCATGCTGACAAATATTGCACCCCCATAGAATGACACCAGAAACTAGCCAATTATTAAAGTAATTCATCTTTTGTTCATATTGTGATATCGTCCTTGGAGAAGGTAAATTTCTGCTCAGTGCTAGGCTCTTACCAGCCTGGGACACATTCCGAGAATTCCATGATGTCTCTCATTATAGAGTCTAGGGAGGTATGTCTCTGGCCATTTACACCCACATGGACTATGACTGAGTCATACTGGTACTTGTGGTCCGATGACCTGAGTGTGGGCTTAATGTGGTGGATCCTAGCCCCTGATGAGCAACTGACCGTGACTTTCTTCTTACTCAGCCTGGTGAGATGGACATTGGTGTGTCTCAAAATGGAGTCTCCAATGTTGGATTGTGTGGTGGCTTGCCTTATGGACTTAGAAGTAGAAGCTCCATGAGATGTGGGTGCATGTGTTGATGTGGGTGTTGTTTTGAAAGAGTACATTCAGGACTGCAGAGGGGATTTGTTATGTGTACTTCATCTAGGAGGTCTTCAGGGTTTAAGAAGGTTACATTTAAGTGCTTCAACATATGTAGATCTATATGTTTGCATTGGACTGTATGTGATGTTTGCAGCATGTGTTCTACTGACATTATTAACATTAGGAGTGCTTTTATGTGACATTTTTGCCTCCAGTGACATTGTGTAAATACATCTCTCACATACCATATCAGTTTGTTTGAGAATTAACTAGTTGTCTGTAAACATGAGGCAATTTCTACATTGCCTCAGGATGCCCATATCCACCAAGAAGGTAACATAAATAGTGAAAAAGCTCATATCCATGGCAACGCCCTTTTTTATTGATTAGACAGTCTGAGTGAGAATATAAAGCAATGCCAGGAGTATCCAGTTTGAAACTTGGGGGCACTGCTTGTCACTGTAAATTAGTTGTCCTGTGTGCAACTAGGTATTGCTGAAATTTCAATCATGCTTTTCAGGAAAAATGTCACTCAAGGTGTCTGTGTCTGTACAGAGCACAGCCAAAACTAAAAAGTAGACCCTGAAATTTTTAAGGATGCATTATTTAAGCAGATATTCTGAAGTTACAAACAAATTAAACAGCAATTACTGAAAACAAAGAATTAGCTTGTCAAGAATAATGGAAAGAGGGGAGTCATGTGAATGGCTACTGCCTGGCTACTACCAGTGCTGGTCTCACCACAGCTTCACTTTGCTGGGATACAATGATCCTCTGCTTCTTCTCTTACCATAAGCAAAACATTAGCACCAATCCCAAGATGAGAAGCAAGCCACAGCCTGTTTGCTGATACACAGTCTTGTCCCAGATAATGCAAGAGTCTGTAGGCTTGTTGTAGCCTGTTTCTGGTAGATGCCTTGAATAGCAGACAAATCAGGAACATCAACCACAGACACTCACTGCCCAACCATAAATAGTCAGGAATCAATGCACTCTGCTCTTTCTCTCACCAGGAGCAAAATACAAGTATGAATTCCAAGCTGTCACCTATGAAGCAGTTATTAGGCTTTCCAATGATCAGCAATCTCCAGGAAATAATGTCCCTGTGCTCCTTCTCTCAACAAGAGAAAACAGAGGCACTAATCCCAAGATGACTACTGAGAGGCCAAATGCATGTTCTTCAATAATCGGTGGTCTTGCAATAGATGTTGCAGATTTTAAAGGTAATATGGAAAAATGGGTTATATGAAAGAGGGGTAACTTAAACTTTAGCTGTCTAGGTGGAGAGCCACTAATTTTAAAAGAACAAGCTAGGTTAAAAGGGGGTGGGTACTTTGTATTCTGGTTCTATGGAATACAGTGGGATGGCCAATAAATTTAAATAGTTGAATGGGAGTGATTTCACAAAAATGTTGTGCTTACTCATAATAGCCAAGAAAGGGGAGAGGAAAGGAGATATGGAGTCAAGTAGTAATCTCCTATGAGCCTATGATCCTAAATTAACACAAGTGGCAGGCAACTAGAAAGACAGTTGAGTTTAAGAACACAAAAACGCTAGAGTAGGAAGGTGGAAACATTTTCTGTGTGACTCACAACATACATAGCTGTGGTCTCTTTCCTAGTTTTAATATGCAATTAAAAGCAGAACACAAGAAAACATAGTGTAAAGAAAACAAATCCCAATATACAAAACAGAAGAAGGCAATAAAGTAATGAAAAATACAAGAAAGCAAAAACAAACTGACCTTTCCCTCACTGCAAGTTGTGGCAAAGTCTGGGTCAGCTTTTCCAGTAAAGCCAGAAATAAAGTCATAGCTAATTACTAGGCTAGCTTTCTTAACAGGCCATTTTAAGACTAACCAATTTCTTTGCTTAAAGATGGGAATCAAATATTGTACCTTGTATCTGTGAGCCAAATACTTTAACCACTGTACCAAGCCTCAATCTTTTTTTTTCCAATTCAACCTCTACTAGTAGAGCCATCACCAGTGGCATACCACAAGGATCTGCGCTGGGGCATTTACTGCCCAGAATTTATTTTTTGGAAGTCCAGGCTACAGTAGATGGAATTTGGCTTAACATGTTTGCTGATGCTTGCAAATTGGGTACAATCATTGAGTCCACCAATGATGTTAACATATTACAGGAGGATGTCAAGGAACAATAAAATAGGCTCAGTGACGACCTCTGGCAGTTGATTGTAGTTACCATATAGATGTCTATTCAGACCAAGAAATGTCCATTCTACAATTCAAAAAGGAATCGCAAAGACTTCGGGCAGGATTCACGAAGCCTCCGTGTAAGAGTTATAACTCATACACGGAGAATGCAGTTAAACAGAGTGATGTCAGCATGCTTTGCATATTCATGAGAGCATGCTGAATCACACCTAAGGCTAACACGGTCCGTGTAAGACAGTAGGGGGCGTGTCCATAGGCCGAGCCCTGTAAGCGGACACACCCCAGAAGAGGAAAAGTGCCCAAAGTAAACACCCACGACAGAGTCCACAGAAATGTGAATAAACACAACACAACACATGCTCCCACAGACTATGAACAGAAAACATATAAATAAACATGTTATATATTTTTTTTAAATTGTAAAAAAGTTTAACCGTGAGTGCGCTCATTTGCCGTAATTAAAGGCCAGATGGTGAGAGCAGCGAAAATGGTATCAGATGACACAGATTTCGAACAAGAATGCAACCTATTAGAAAAAATGTTTTTGAATAGAGGTTATCCTAATCATACCATTACAGAGATAAAATTTGAAGTCACACAAAAAAGAGCTCATGGTCATTTCATTCCATTACTGAATTCTTATAAAATGAATGAACAGAACCCAATTCATACAGTAGTTGGTAGCTGTTTAGGCTTAGAAGCAACACTGAATGATTCTAATAATGCCATCACACCACCTAAAGTGTCATATCAGACGAGTTTTTTGCATATGTTTTCTAGTGACTCTGATCTTATAAAGAACATCTTATATAAAAATTGGGCCATAATCAGCAGTAATGAAATGCTTTTCAAAGTATTAGGGAAGAAACCGAAAATAAGCTACAAACGTGGGTCGAACCTTAAAGACATTTTAGAAAAGAAAAACAACATATGTTATACACATTCTAAGGTTAAAGGTATGTTTAAATGTGGTTTTTGCCAACAATGTAAACACATTTTAGTTACTAATGCTTGTAACATTAATGGCAATAAATACCATCTCAACCACAAATTTAATTGTAATACTAGGGCAGTTACATACGCAGCTCTATGTCAAACATGCGATGCCTTTTACATTGGCAAAACGGAACGCAAATTTAAACAACGGATATATGAGCATTGTAACGCAATTCATAAGAAAGATCTTAATAATGCCTTAGCTAAGCACATTAATAATAATCCAACTCATTCTTTCAAATTTTTAATCTTACAGCAAAGAACACTAGACATCAGAGGAGGCCCCTGGCAGCTGCTATTAGAGCTAGATGAGTTAAAGTGGCAAATTGCCACAAATGCTCAAGCTTTTCCAGGATTAAACGAGGCTTTCTCTATAAAATGTGTATTAAAACTTTTGGCTTTAAGAAGATAAAAGTTAATAATTTAAAGTAAGCTTTATAACGTGCTTATATCTATATTAACTGATTGAGTACATCCACCTTTGATATATACATTTCTTATTATAAAGCTGTGTAATATTTATTAATTTCTAAGATTCTTTGTAACTTATTATTATGAGTATTCTTATTATAAGTATCTTTATTTTAGTTTGTTATTTTATCTTGCACATTTTTAAACATTCCATATAAGGTACATATTTGATATGCCACTAGTGATTTTTACTAATTATATAACAATTATATTATGGTTTTATAACTTAGATCTGCATATAAAAGATGTTTTGGTGCTTTAAGGCACATTTTTAGATTAACAGCACTTTAGCAATCAATTAACTAATGTGTTAATGGATGTTAGTATTTAAATTTTAGCCGTCAGTGTCTAACTGTTTTGTCTGAAGAAGGCTTGGAATGGTCCGAGCCGAAAGCGCTTATAATAAACAGTCTCAATAATTATCTTGTGCTGCAGACTCCTTTTGTATCCAGCTTTTAAAAAAAAAACATTTGCGCAGGTGTGCCCGTAGCGCAGCTACAGTTAGCAGTCAGTGGGAAAGCATATAAGAACTAAATATGCAAAGTAAGCCAGGAAGCAGTAGCGTAGTGGTAGAGATGTTGGCTGAAGAGCAGGCATTCATGGTTCCAGCCCCCACAACACCAATTTTTATTTTTAGCAAAATAAGCACGAAACAAGTCCCTGACAAATATGTACACATAAAACCACATTTTATGTAAAATGTAATGAAATAGCCCATTTATATTGAAGAAATGTGAGGTAACAAAAGAATAAAAAATGCCAGATGTGCCCATAGCTGAGCTACAGTTTAACAGGGTGAGTGCATCTGCCCGTACGTGAGCAGTGGTTTAACTGGTGCAAAATGAGTGCCTGTAGCTGAGCAGTGGTTTAACATGCTGAATTTAAATGGCCCTAGCTCAGCTGAGTGTAATATGCGTGCCGATAGCCAAATGAGGCTTAAACCAGCGTACCCCATTTGCGCGGAGCTGCGCACCGCGCAAACAAGCTAACAAACGGGCAACGTTGAGCAAGCCGTATCAAAACTGCATTTACACAGACACACCCCTCAGCATGTCTAGACAGTCATGAAAAATAAAAAGCAGTGGCCAGGTTCGAACCCAGGATACTATACACCATAGTCAAGGTACCAAACCACTAAGCCATGACAGCAGTACCTAGAAATGCAATAATAGCTAATATATAGGAATGAATACAAATTGGAACATGACAATGCAGGTTTACTGAAGTTGACACAATTCCAAAATGGCCAATCACAGATATGTGCAGGAGAAACGGACTATATAAGCCCCATAGGCGGGAATACACAACATAAACGATTGTAGAACTGAACTGCAGGCAGAATGACAGGAGTAGAAGAGAGTAGTTGCTTTCGAGCACAGAGGTGGGGTGTTGAGGAGTCCAGGTACATGGTCTGGCTCCTAGTCCACAATCATGAGGCCCAACTCATGCAGGGCCAGGTCCTCTGGGGAGCATACAGAGCTGAGGCGTGGGACCGGTTGGCTCATGATCTCACCAGTGCCACAGGGATTCCAAGGACTGGTGAGCAGGTCTGTCACCACCATGCAGACCTGAAGAGACGCAAGCAGGACCAACTGAACCTTTGGATCCAGGAGGCCCGGCAAATGCCCAACGCCCCACTACTGAGTAAGTTACATTTAATTATGTATGTAAGAAATTAAACTAGCTGATATTATGGAGATGTGTATTCCAATATTACTTCATTTATATTACAGCTGCAGGTGTCCGTTCTGCGAACCGCAGAGCCTATGGTGATAGGCTGGTGCGGTTGTGCCACCAGGCAGGTCAGTAATCCACTACCAGTAACTGTAAAGAAATATAAAAGTATGACAGTCAGCAAAAGAGTGCAGTGTAAGTCACTAAGGAATAAAATGTGCAAGTAACAGTGTGAAAGTGTCTGCAAGTATTGCTTGATTACAAAAGTGTGTTTCAGCCTGTAAGTTAAACCGAAAAATGAAAATGTCTGACATAAATTCTGAAATAAAAATGCCCCACCTGTAAGAAAATAGTACACAACCTGCAGCAGGCTGAAAAGTATAGCTGCAGAAGATGATGAAATCACATGTGTGAAATATATCCCTGTTGAAATACTGAAACATGACAGAAGTGAGACTGCTGGAAAGGATTGTAATGACTACAGGTAAAACATGTCAATAAAGCCTAGAAGTAAGTACCATCCTGAATAGTAAAATGAAAGCAAGTGAGAGAGTGTGAGAAAGTGTCATGAATCCAGCAATACAGTAGTAATAACCCCTGAATAAAGTATACTGCAGTCAAGACAGAATGAAATGCATGTGAGAATCAAAACCAAACAGCAAAATCTGTTCAAAGTGTTGCTGCATCTGGAATGTGTATCCCAAAATCTGGATATGTTGCTCTTAGTCTGCAATATGCAGATAGGATGATTGTCTGATATACCAAACATCCACACTTGTCTACAGCTATATAAAGCAAATGTAGCAGGATGATGTAGCTGAGCAAAGCTAGATATGAATGTGCATGAAGAACAATAAAATATATATTGATGTTGCAGTAACAGTCCTATCACCAAGTTGAAATAGTTATCATATAGGAAACTGTAGTTAGAACAGTAGTGTGTTATATCTGTAGCTATTAGAAATGTACAGCATATGTATTGGTATTTGAAGGTGTTAATATTATTTTCTTCACCCCACCCTATAACCACATATAACCCATTCCATGTGAAAATGGTATGTGCAATCACAATTAACACCCATGGACGTTTGTCCTGTTGGGTCATATATATTTGCATGTCCATTGATGCATCTGCCCTGTTCATACATCCAAACCTGATGGCCTGTTGCCATCAATTAACCCTGCATGTTGTTGGACTGTGTATTGCTGTTCAAATTATGCATGTATTATGCACGCTGTTCAATGGTGTGAATATCTGGGTGTTTGGTTAATGGGAATACTAATGCATGCTGTTACAACTAATTGTGAATGGTATTATATGTCACTAATCCAAACTGTCATGACATAATGCAAAACATAGGACGACAGGGAAGGCGGGTTCCAGCGGACCCACCTCTCCCACCTCAGCTGGTGAGTGCACCTGCACTAGTGCCGAGTCTGGACTCTCCTCCGGTGGCCCCGTGCCACCTGCGGGTGGAAGCGCTGCAGGGGATGGGGCTCGCCCCCCCTCTGCAAGTGTGGCCGGAGGTGAACCACCACTCACCCTCCGTAGCGTCTGGACTGTGGTGCGTAAGGGAGATTCGGGACTCTGTTTCCGAGCCCCTACGCCAGCTTGAGGCACAGGTGGCACAACTAACGGGAATGCCTGTTGTCCGACCTACACAGCCCCCAGCACAGCCCCGTCCTGGGCAGTGAAGGAACAGTGACAACTGCCTATGGGTGGGGATATCAGTTCCACTGTTGCCATCTGTGGGCTCATGTGCTCTGGATATCCAAACCTCCGTCCCCGTCAATTGTGTAACCCCCCCACACATGTCATACACTGCCCCTGTATGCGTCTTGTTTGTCTTGTCTGTTTACCTACCCAACCTACCTCCCCAGCTGTACCGACTTCCTTCACCTGACATACCACTCTCACCTGAAAAAAAAAGGGCACTCTGTACCCACAAAAAAATTACGCCCCATACATAGCTGCCCATTCCGCACACATGTCTGCTGGACATGGAATCTATCAATTACAATTGGCTGTACAACAAGTATTGTTGTCCTGACACCTCTCTCAGGGGTGGAAGGTTTCAAATGTCACACCAAATTACATACATATGCACAGCTGTTGCTGATGAAGAAATTGGCAGCTATGGGCCTTACCTACATCCCTCCTGCAAATCCCAAGCTTGTTTCCCTACTGTCTTACCCTCTTTGTGACCCCTTTTTCACCACTTTCCTGTATCCCCATTTTCATTTCTTTCAAAGAAAATAGCGCGGGTGTGCACCAGAGTAAGCACTGTTAAGCGGTTGTAAGCGGGTGTGTGCATGTTTGCGCGGAGCTATCAGCCAGTGCACATGCGTGAGCTCCACGCAAACCAGCGCTAACCCGGTTACAACTGCTTAAAAGTGCCTTAGTCACTTTGATTGACAGGTCCTGTACTCAGTTCAAAAGCAAAATAAAATTCCACTGTCAGTCACGAACCCAGGATCTTGGAAACACTAGTCTGTATGATCTACCGCTAAGCCATGACTCTTATACAAAAACATTGTGCTAAAATAAATATAACATGTAATAGTAGGGATGAATGTAAAGGGAATATAGGATGTGTAGTACCCAAAGCATGTCATGTAGAATTACTGTCAAAACTACTGGATTCCCATAATAGTAGTGTGTGAACACAAACAGCCATGCTAGTTGGTAGGTTGTAGGTAATAATGTCAGTTAAAGTACATATATAAATGTATGTATATGTATATGTACATATATATATATATATATATAAATATATATCTATATATAGTTGTAGGAGTCATTGTGCATACACACTTACTACAGGGAACATGAGAGAGGAATGGAGAAATGTGAATCTACAACACAGCTTGAATCATGAGAGAGATACTAACCTTTACACTCACAGAACACTGTCCACAGCATACCAGCATGGTCCCCGCCCTTACAATCTGAAAGGGCAACGCCTATCCCACATACCCTTTTATAGCACTGACCTGAAATCACAGTGAGAACTGCAATCAGTACACAACTGGCTGTATGCAATTAGCAAATGTTGGCTTACAACTGGTGCAGAGGCCATCACATGGACCTATGCAGATACCTACAAAAGCATCCAGTACTAACACTCCACACATGCAATACATTCATTGCACTGTCTGGAAGCAGACAGAGGGAGAGAGAAAAGTGAGAGAGAGAGAGAACATAAAAAAAAAATTATACACTGTCTCTGTGACTCTAAGCTGTCAGCAGTGACAGTAGCAGCAGCAAGCAGAAGCAGTGGTAATGCAACCAGCTGTGACAAACACAGGTAATGCAAAGTAGCAGGTTAATAGTGTGCATACTGTGAACCCTCCAAATGTGTCATAGGTCTGTATCTATAGGTATGTTCATGTGATATGTTGTGTGTACGTAGTTCCCCCAAAAGGGGATGACCATACATTACATGTCAATCAGTCTTAGGCCATGATCCTGGCAGCAGTTGTCTGTGCATTGCCCCCAGCAATGGCTGTAGTGACTGCTTTGAAAGGTCAGCCAGGTTCAAAAGGCAGGATCAGCCCATCACAAAGGCACACTGTCTGGGAACAAGTGTCTGCAGGTACCCGATATCACTGCATATGCATCCCATACTGCATAATTCCATAGCTTAGCAGACCAGGCCGGTTATGCATATGATGTGGTAGTTCCCAGGGTCAGTCGAGGTGCCTCCTTAGTGGTGTGGGACCACTGTCGCTGTATGCCACTGTCCAGGTATATATCCTGTAGTACAGCCAAGATAAATTATCAGTGTTATATGTGGTTGTATGTCCTCTCGGAGTGCAGGTAGCACACATCCAGGAATACCATGAGGTCACAGTGATGCTGTGTGTTCTGCTCTGCTGAGGGCGGCCCTCACCTGGACATGTGAGATGATAGGGAGGTTACATACAGCTGTGATAAATATTTCAACTGGTGGGGGAGAAGGAGGGGGGATACGTGCACCGAACCTGTCTGCAAGACTATTGCCAATATCCGTGTGTTTGGTGAATGTTAAGTAGGTGTGTATTAACACAGAGCATATCTGAGGCATGTGGTCCATATGTGTAACATAACTGAAGAAGGCCTTGTGGTCATCCATAGTGTTTGTGGCCATTTCCCTCCCAGAGTAGGCCATGGCCATTGTTATGACAGACCGTAGCGTAGTACCAGTGCTGACCACAGATGCCTTCCCTTAATGTGAATGTGCTCTGTCCTGCAGTAGCCTCCTGCTATTGTTATACAATCTGCCTCTGTCTGGGGTCCACCGGACAGGATGCCTAACCTTTGTGCTTAGGGTCTGGGTTAGAAATGTGTGTGCAAGTTCCATGCAATCTGTGGCATGTCCGTGGTTAGCATTTGCAAAGGGGTCAGCAGTGTGGGTTGTGGCTTCCACTGGCCCAGTGTGCTGCATGGATACCATCTCAGTCCCAGCAAGTGAATAACTGTCTAATCACATACATATCAAAGTAGTCTACTGTGCTGGTGGTTGTGGTGGGATATGTATATCCAGGCCGAGTAACTTCTTTCCACATCACAGTAGTGGATGGCGTCCCACATACAGTACCTTGGGATGAACCCCCAGAGTGAGGTTGTGCATTGGACCTGTCAGTGTGTGCTGACCGATGGGGCATGCTACTATGTTGTGTGGAATGTGGCAGGTATTGTTGCACAGGTGTTGGCTGAGCACTGATTTCTGGCCATGTACCTGTGTATCCACCACGACACACACACATGCAATATATGGGAGTAGTAGAATATCACTACACATGAGTATCATGTATAGTATGTGTGCCATATATTGCTGACATAGTCTGCTGATATCCTGTTTGTGTTCTCATCCAGGGAGATGGCACATCAGCGTAATCCCACCTACTCTGTAGCGGAAGATGAGGAGATCCACCAGAGCCTGGTGCGGGAGTATGACATCCTGTTTTCCCGCACCAGTCAGAATCAGCAGGAGAGGGCTGCACTGTGGCAAGACTTTGTCCGTAGGGTAAATGATATTGGCATGCATAACAGGACATATGAGCAGGTACGACATCACTGCAGCGATTTAATCTGAAGTGTCGGTCAGCGTACATCAGATATCCACAGGCAACAGGTTGCCACAGGAGGTGGGGTGGCCACACATCCCCCCTCACCAGACTGGAGGGGCTACTCCTAAGTGTTGTGGCTCCAGCCCCAGAACAGCAACAGCAGTACACCTGCATTATGATGGAGGCTGGTTCCACACAGCAGCACGACATGGAGCATGCAGGTAATATGCCATATGTACACTTGACTGTTCTGTACACTGTATCATATGCAATATCAATGGCACAGTTGTGCCCACTGACATTAATCTCATCATTTCTGCAGGTCCCTCCGGGGGTTACAGCAAGGCAGGCCATCCATGCTGGAGAGTGTGTTTAACATAATCTATAATAGTCCTGATAATGCTAGTGTAACTCAGTAGTGCTCTGTGTGTGTACTGTGGGGTGTGCATGTGTGCATGTGTGCAGGTGTGCCTGTGCCCATGTGTGCATGTGTGCATGTGTGCATGTGTGCAGGTGTGCCTGTGTCCATGTGTGCATGTGTGCATGTGTGCCTGTGTCCACGTGTGCATGTGTGCATGTGTGCATGTGTGCCTGTGTCCACGTGTGCATGTGTACACGTGACCACGTGTGCATGTGTGCTTGTGTGCATGTGTCCATGTGTGCATGTGACCACGTGTGCATGTGTGCATGTGTCCATGTGTGCATGTGTCCACGTGTGCATGTGTGCATGTGTCTACGTGTGCATGTCTGCATGTGTGCATGTGTGCCTGTGTGCATGTGTGCATGTGTGCCTGTGTGCATGTGTCCACGTGTGCATGTCTGCATGTGTGCCTGTGTCCATGTGTGCATGTGTGCCTGTGTCCATGTGTGCCTGTGTGCATGTGTCCATGTGTGCATGTGTGCAGAAGTGCATCACTGGTAACAATGTCTGGAGACTGTAAACTGTGTTTCCTGTCTTCTTCCCACAGGTTCTGGTGCTGCTCTGGTGACCTGCAGCAGGGAACCTGAATCTTGTGCCATGGGTACTGGTAATGATGATATTTGTGCAATGGTACAGGAAGGTGTGTCAGGGTCCACCATTGGTCAGCCAATTGACAGTACACAGCTGTCAACCCCATCATTGCGCACAGTCATCCTGCCAGTACATCCTTTGTTACCATTGTCCCTAGGTGATGGACAGGATACAGTGGGCATAGACCAGGATAATGTGGTACCTGTGGCACATGCATCCCCACACAGCAGCCATGGGCAGGGTCCTCCGATGGTACCACACAGACAGTTGCCCATGGGTTCTCGTGGGAGCATCCGTGGGTGTACTGCCTCTGGCTGACATGCACAAAGAGGTCTGTCAACCTCAGCTATGTTTCGGACTGTCATGCAGGCACAGTCATGTATGGAAAGGTACACCAGACAGGGTCTGAGGGAGGAGAGCATGTCGCACAGCCATGACAGACAGTATGAGTGACATTGCGGATGCTATCCGTAATTTCACCGATGTCATAGACAGATGTTGTGGGGACATATTACAGCAGCTCCACAACCAAATGTCCATGAGCCAGGGCAATGGTGGGCGTTTGCAGCGTCGACGTGGCCGTATGCCGGCAACAGCAGCAGCTGGCAGTCCGCGTGGATGACAACAGACTCGCGCACGCCCCTATAGTGCCAGTAGCAGCCCCAGCAATGCTGGGTCTGTGCTGTCATCGGAACGCCCCAGGAGACCACGTGCACGTGGCTCTGGACAGTCCCAACAGGGACCTGTGTCCAGTCAACACACTCCCGCTTCTGATGACAGTACCCAGTCTGGCTTAGTACTGGATACGGTCCGTAGCACCCCTGCCAGGGACAGGTACTGTGTCCGTGCCCACAGACACTGATCTGTATGACCTGCTAGGTGCAGTCTGTGGCTGTCCACAAACCCCTGTATATGGCAGCCATGAGGTGGAACTGTGTGCATGCATACACACATGCAAAATGTTAACACCTAGGGTGACCACATACACGCACACACTGCACCAACACTGCCCCACCCTGTACTGCTGCCCCTCACCAACACACATACACACACATGTCAATTGGTGGTATCAGTGGCTGACTCAGGCATACCTAATCCACACTCTGTGCAAATGATGACACTGTGCCACCTCCTGCAATCTCCAACATCATTGCGGGAACAGGTAAACACGTTGCTGATGCACAGGGTGACTACATAGAAGTGTATTAGTAGTATCATGTTGGTAACAGTACAGTGTGCTGCTATGACTGTGTGCATATCCCAGCATGCCTGCTGCAGTTACTGTATGAATGTCCTGAATTGTTATCTGCACCCATAGTACATACCAAAGTGTAACAGCTGCACATAATTGCATGCCGGTGGTAAAGTTGTCAACAGATAGCCTCATACATGGGTAGCACAGGGGGAAAGCTAACGCAAGTAGTGATATGCAATGGTGGACATGTACAGTAATGGTGTCAAGTTGCCCACAACGACTAGGCAATGTGGATGCTCGCGCATGTAGATATGTGTGCAGTACCAATGTAATCCAAATCACAAATAACTATGACATAATATCAGTTCTACCATGGGCATCTGCGCTGTGTATTCCTGGGTACATGTTGATAGTGCCTACATATTTGCATTGTTACTTACTGTTATTGTTACCCCTTCTTTGTTGTACAATGCACTACTTCCAGCCCGGTTTACTGTAGCTTTGTTTGCATTCATGTTCGCTTGGGGTTCCCTGGAACACTGCTTACACCTGCAATGCAGAGTTACAGTGCTTCTGTAGACTCCTAGTGACATCTGCATAGCGTACGATGCGTATGTCAACTTTACACATGACAGAATGTCACTGTCTGTCCTGTACGCATGTACGTTGCCTGTGACACATTGCACATGTCTTACCTGGCATTTACCCACGTGTGCAGTCATATATGCCAGTGCTGTGAAACAGTAGCGGTACACCCACACATACACACCTTCAGTATGTTGTTCCCCATTGGCCCTATGTGTTGGTACTCACCATGGCAATCACACTACTAGGGCAGCATGTGCAAAGGTAACCTGTGAATCACCTCTATGGTCCAGTTGTGGTTTATGTGAGTCATGTGGCAATGTCACAGCTGCCACATGTATGCAGTCAGCCATCACCCTTGGCCAGGAACGTACAACACATGTGTGGGATGCCACCACACAGCCAATCTGGGGACTGGGCTCTCTGAACCCAGTAATGCCATACCCTGTCAGGTGGCATGTCTTATATACTACATCCTGGACAAACTTCAACCCCAATCCCTGCTGCTACTATTGATAAAACCCCTGAAGATGTTTCTGATAGTTTTGAATAATTCTTTACTGAGACATTTCAAGCCCTAGCTAGCCATCTACGTCCTAGCTCCCCTGGTCCTGAAAGTAGCACCCCTAGAAACCTACTTGCGTTCAGCTGCCAACCAGTTGCCACTTCACTTCTCCGTACCTTGATTGAAACAGTGAAACCCACTACACTTTCTGCTGATCAACTCCCTGCCGAGTACCTATCAAAATCAGATGATGCTATTGATTACCCCGTCTCAAAACTAATCAAATGAACCATGGTAGAATCTAAATTTCCCACCATCTGGAAAATATCCTACGTAATCCCACTTAACAAAGGAGGCAGCTCTACTAAATTCTCCAATTATAGGCCAATAGCTATACTCTCTCCACTTGCAAAGGTTATGGAAACTTTATTCATAGACAATTCATGCACCACCTAATCCAAAATCGCCTTATGGCAGACACTCAGCATGGCTTCCGTCCTCATCACAGCACTACTTCAGGCCTCCTAGCCTTTACTAACACCATAAACCATACTTGCAACACTAATTATATATCCTCAGCCCTCTTTTTGGATCTTTCCAAGGCATACGATATGGTTGATCACCAACTTGTAATCCACACCCTGCAAACATTCTGTCTAGATACTGGAGCCTTCCAATGGTTTCAATCTTACCTGCATGGTCGACAGCAGGCTGGCCTCTGGCAGAACAAACTCCCTAACCTTCTACCTAACACCCTCAGAGTACCACAAGGCTCTATACTAGGGCCCTTGCTGTTCTCCATCTTCATTAACGACCTTTATACTGTCATCCCAAAAGTCAGCTGTATCCAATATGCTGAAGACTCTACTCTGATCTGCTCAGCCACATCTCCAGTAGAGTTATGGTCAGCTACCCAGACCACCTTTAATACAATAGAAAACTGGCTTTCTGAGCATCGTCTGATCCTAAATCCCAAATAAACTACACTGCTGTTATTTCACCAACACGTAGGTCTACCGCTTTCACCTTTACCATAACATCAACTGATGGCACAATAATCTCCCCTGACCCATCTACTAAACTATTAGGTGTCATCATAAACAATAATCTCAAATGTGACCTACATGTTAACCAAATTATCAAAGCCATCAATAAAAAACCAGGGTCACTTTACAGAATAAAAGCCTTCCTAACCCCTCCAGCTAAAGGTGCCATAGCTCGCTCACACCTTCTTTCAACCCTTCTGTATGCATCCCCTCTACTCTCGAAAATGAACAAGACTGTCCTTAACAAACACTCAATTTGCTACAACCACATTGCCAGGTTTGCCACTGGGCTGCCTTTTAGGACACATCATTGCATCAGTCTAAATCAGCTTGGTTGGCTTGAAATACCCAGCCTAATACAGTATAACCAACTGATTATGGCCTATAAAATCCTCTATAATCCGGACAATACTCCTGCACTTCAAATATTATCACCCCCTATAACAATCCTAGACTACTTTGATCCTCTAACAAACTACTAATTCAGACTAGCAAATTTAATAACACAGCCGGTGATTCTCTCTTTGCAAACTCTGTAAGTAGATCCTGGAACTCACTTCCAGCAATTATTACCTTACTTTCCGCCTTAGGTCAATTTAACACTAGACTCAAACAACATTTGTCACTTAACTAGCTATGTCAATGTATCAAGCCTGGCTAACTCGAATGTGTAAAATCTGTTAACCAGTTTACTGTGTAATTTAATTTAATCCTGACTTGTGCTCAGGACTAACATTAACCTGTGGAACATGTTTAACTTGCTTACTTATGTAATCTCTGTAAATAATATGTTTGTAATATGTAATGCTGGTATTATGTAATGCTGTATCTGCTTACCCTTGTAGCTTTTCTCCCCGGGCCTCCCCTGGAAATGGACATTCATCCAGCACTGACAGCATGCTGAACACACTGGGGCATACGTGGGGACTCAGAATAGCATCCTGCCTGAGCATCACACACCTCCACAGCTGGCACACAGGCATATGTTTCTTCGGAACAGAGCACATGCCATACATGGCACACACATCCCCTGTGCCACACACTCACAGCCTGTAGGGCTACACAACACACCTGCTACAGACGTGTCAGGTACCTGTCTTGGGTGCTGCACTGGGGTCCCGCTCAACAGGCTGTATTGGGTGAAGGTCACAGTGATATGCCTCAGGGGCACTATGGTCCACCAGAGAACACATGCATACAGGTCAGTCAGAGGCATGGACACATATGACTCACTCATTGACCATGCCAATATGGCTGACTTGAGACATACCTCCCTGGACTACATGATAGGGAACATAGAATGGATCTCTCAGCATGTGGCACAGGCCAGTATGAGCCTGATCTTGGTTGCCAACATACCCTCACCAGGTATGCTACCACTATATGTGGGAAGGGTGTTGTATGTCTACATTATGCTCAGTCTCCACTGTCATTCATAGGGTATCCGCTGGCTGTCAACGTGTGCTTACATGCTAGGGAAGCCACAATGATGTGCAAGGGTCATCTTGCACATGACACCCATGGCCCGATGTATAATGGCAAAGCTCCTTGGTATACACATACTGCCTTATGCTGCAGGACATGGTTTACATAGCCACCTCCATGGGTATCACACAGGTTAGGACACTAACATTGCTGCTACACAACAACAGCAGTGTACACCGGAAGATGCATGCACAGGACACTGCCCTCAGCACGGTGAATTGCAATGTCTGTGCAGTACCAGATTCCTGATTCATGGCTCACAGGTGTTACCCATCACTGACAGGTTATGCCCCATACCATGCCTGTCATCCCCTACACATGTAACACACATGGACAGGGGGGTGGTATCCCAAGGTACCACAGATACACACACCTCCAGGTTGTTGGCACAGCACAAAGCATCAGGGCCTAATCATGTGCAGCTAACAGTGTGTTGGACTGCCATCTGGTTCATAGCCTGGCACACACAACCCTCCCATACACAGGAAGACCACCTATCCTCCATAACAACACTGGCAATATGACAGTCTCAAGAACTGTGTTTATATGGCTGGACTGCATCCAGCCAAACATTGTGCGTGAGCATTACTGTAGCTACAACACACTAGTTGAAGGGTTCACAGCATGTGGTCACTGAATTGCAGTGGAATGACATGTTACCACTACCACAACAGGTGGGAACATGCAGCACCTGTACATCGACTACATGTACACTATATGGCCCAGACCAGATGCGTATCCCCTGCTGTAGGTATTTTACCATATACACCCACACTGTATAGACAGTAAGACACAGTCATATTGGTATACATTGAAAATACCATTTATCCACTCGAGGCATGTGTCAGACATGGTAACTACTGCAGGTCACAGGTATTTATGTGTATGTGTCACACACATACATCATGTGTGCAATGCCATGTGGTTTAGGCAATGGCATGCATTGTTATGTACAAAGACCCACACAAGGTCATACTGTGTGACACAACCACACGTGGCAGTTGTGGGTTACCAAAACATACCTATCTGTACTCTGACAATGGTAATAGACACAGTAGCAGAGCGCACTATTGGCATTACTAGCCAACTAGCCCTGTTTGGCTGTGCTGATAGTGTGGTGACATCCTCTGTGTTTACTGGGGGAATATGCAGCATCTGGTGTATTGTAGTATTTGCCAAAAGGATCTGTTTTCTCACACTTGCATTTACACACACCCTACTACCCCCACACACACACACACACACACACGCACACTTGCCATTTGTAGGATTCATTCCCCTACCTAACTAAGTCACGACACGTGAGAGAGACGCATTAGCAAAGCACACTATTTGGATTACTAGATAGTTCCTCTTCTCTAGCTGTACTTATAGGGTGCTGACAACATCAGTATTTTGAAAGGGTAATGTGATCTCCTGATTGCCAAAGCTAACATGTTTTTCATACGGAAATGCACACACACAAACTCCCCACATCCAAACACACACTTGCAGGTTTCAAACCCCTACCTAAATATGTTATGGCACTTGAGAGTGACGCTGTAGCAGGTTGCGCTATTCTGAGTACGGGCAGATGTTTCTTCTCAAGCTGTATGTATAGGGTGCTGTCATCATCACTGTTTGGAAAGGGTAATGTGCATCATGTCGTGTGATCCCCTGATTTCAAAAAAGCACATGTTTTTCATACAGAATTGCATACACACACAGAGTCCCCATATCCAAACACACACACATGCCATTTAGAGGTTTCAAGCTCCTACCTAACTACAAACAATTAATAAATTACTAATTACAAACTACTAATTATGACACTTGGGAGAGATGCATTAGCAGAGTGCGCTATTCGCATTACTGGGAGGCTTCCCTTCTCCTGCTGTACTTATAGGGTGCTGACATCATCTGTGTTTAGAAAGGGGAATGTGCATCCTGTAGTGTGTCCTCCCAGTTGCCAAAAGGGACATTTCCCTCACACAAAATTACACACACACTAACCCCCCTCATCCAAACACACACACTTGCTATTTGTAGGATTCAAACCACTACCTATGTTATGACACTCAAGACGGACGCATTAGCAGAGCACGCTATTTGCATTACTGGAAGGCTTCCCTTCTCCTGCTGTACTTATAGGGTGCTGACATCATCAGTGTTTAGAAAGGGGAATGTGCATCCTGTAGTGTATTCTCCTAGTTGGCAAAAGGGATACTTCTTTCAAACAGTCTTGAATACACACTAACCCCCTCCACACACACTGAGCATGTACAGGATTCAAATCCCTACCTGACTATGTTATGACACTCGAGATGAACGCATTAGCAGAGCGTACTATTCGCATTACTGGGAGGGTTTCCTTCTCCTGCTGTACTTATAGGGTGCTGACACCATCAGTGTTTAGAAAGGGGAATGTGCATCCTGTAGTGTATTTTCCTAGTAGGCAAAAGGGATACTTCTTTCAAACAGTCTTGAACACACACTAACCCCCTCCACACACACTGAGCATGTACAGGATTCAAACTCCTACCTAACTATGTTATGACACTCGAGACAGTCACATCAGCACAGCGCGCTATTCGCATTACTGGGAGGTTTTCCTTCTCCTGCTGTACTTATAGGGTGCTGACATCATCAGTGTTTAGAAAGGGGAATGTGCATCCTGTAGTGTGTTTTCCCAGTTGCCAAAAGGGACATTTCCCTCTCACAGCCTTTCACACACACAAACCCCACTCACACACTGAGCAGTTGCAAGATTCGAACCCCTAACTAACTATATTATGAGACTTGAGGAAGACGCATTAGCAGAGCGCACTATCCGAATTACTGGGCATCTGTTCTGCACCTGTAGTATTTATAGGGTGCTGACATCTTTATTTCTACAGAGGTATGTACTTGTAGTACTACCTGTCAGGTGGGGGATAGCATATATATGCATTTGCAGCCACCTACGTCAGGGTCAGATATGCACATCGCACTGGCAGGTTATGTTCTATACCATGCTTTGGGACCACAGGACCTGTAACACACAACACAACCAGTCCAGAACACCACACCCACATCCAGGACACACACTTAGCTTCCCTGCGAACAGTGCCAGGATATGCAGGTGTTCACATACACCATTCCAGTTGTTAACATCAGGTACAGGCATATTGTGTGTGAGAACTACTCAGGCCTCTACCACTTTACCCTACAGCCACTACAATTTGTGGGTCCATGTGCTATGGCAGAACCACACACCACAGCCACATGGGGGAATACATATTGCACCTGTCCATCTGCAACGTGGGTACTCACTGTTCCACACCAGAGGTAGACCACCATTGTTGATATCTGACCATACCCATCTTTCCCTGGACATCCATATCCCATCTCCACCTCCAGGCAAGGCTGTCACTGCACACAAACTGTATTTAGCACAAGCAGACTCTACACTTGTGTAGACTGGGGTGGACGACTTCAGAGGACCCATGCTGGAGGACTATACTGGCCACTCAGCATAATCCTTGACAATCGCATTCTATGAGCATGTGTACGGTTTGCATTGGTCATGCTATCCCACATATACCCATGACTGCTCCACAACAAGACACCTGTCAGCTGTACACCAGCCATATATGCACCATACAACAGACAGAGTGACCTAATACATTGCAGAGCTGTAGCCCACAGAGGGAGGACATCTGTGAACACTTCTGGCACGGCACTTCATTCACACATACTCATTACAACACAGTGTTGACAGTGGAATCGTCCAGAGAATGCAGATAGGGCTCCCCTCAGTCTATTATTGACGGACACCTACTGTCAGAGATCCTCAGCAACCCTCTCACAGCATACACCGACAACATGGCTGTGGCTTAGCACATTCAATCCCTGGGACCTCCACGATGCCCCTGCTTGACAGAGGCACAGCTCACTAGCCTCACATGTTGCCTTCTGTGACCTACTTTACAGTGGCACAGTAGCCTACTGTCCTGGGGATGCAGATGCCAAGCACACTCTGACTGAGCTGTCATTCCCTAGGGCAACAAGCCTAGTATTGACCTCTACACCCATATGTTCAATTGTCGGATGCACAATATTTGTTGTGCTGTTCTACTGTTTGCAGGTCTTTATTGCCATAGCATTCCCTGTTCCTATGACCAACTTGTGTATCTGTGGAAGATGTTTGCATATGATGGCGATCCACTATATCACTTATGTCTCTGTAGTCATTTACTGTGTGCACTGGGCTGATTGCTGTGTTGTGGTTGGTTCCTGGACTGACAGGTACAAATACCAGATATGTGTGGCCAACTGCTAAATGGAGATATGGCCTAAGTGTGTGAGCATGCCCAGTTCAGCCTTTCCATGGCATGTTGTCTGACATATGCCTCATTTATCAAAGTGTGCGAGCATGCCCAATGTGAGCTTTCCATATGTTGCACTCTGAAGTCCACCACATATTTGGGTGTGAGTGAACTTCAACAATATCTCACGTTTATGGTTGTGTGTTGGGAGTCATGTTGTGTACTAACTGGCCAACTGCTTCGTGTCTGCCACAACAGGGATTATACTGTGCCTGCAGGGATTGCATGGGTTACTTTGCAGACAGTTTTCAACATACTTTCATAATGACCTAACACTGTAGTACCGTATAGTGTACTGGTTCAGTACTTTCACTGTGGTGGACAGTATCCTGGGCTTTAGTCCTATGACTGCTTGACATCTTCATAGTGAGCACAACAGACTGTGTAGAGGCCAGTTGAGCACATATGACCATGTTGTAATATGTTCAGATATGGACTACCTACACCAGGCTCATCCAACATTGCTAGTGTATTCCACAACATGGGTGGACATTGGCAAACACTAGCAATGTTCCCTAGGCCATTTCTGATGCTAGTGACAGGGTGTGTTTGTCCTTCGATACACATTGTAACTGGAGTTTGCCATGACATATGTCATGGTTAGTATACTGTGCCTCCGTCTACCTCTGACATAACAGTGATACCCAGGGTTAGCCTACCATCTCCCATACACTCATCAGGATTCCTCTTGAGGGGTGTCGATATGTGACTCTCTGGCTGACCCGTACCAGGAGTTTACTGAAGAGTGGGGGTGCCTTCTGTGTTATGGATCATTCTGTACAGCTTGTCCTATGTATGTCAGTGCTGGGGTTCAGGTCTCTCATGTGCATAGTTCACTGCCATTCAGATTGTACAAGGTGCAACATGTTCATTCATTCCAGGTTGTACATGGCTTCATACATCAGGCACAGCTTTCCTGTAGCTGGGAAGTATGGCAGTGTGTGAGGCTGCAGTTTGTTTACTCAGGCAACACATGACATCTGTTCATGCTCTTTGCTACCCCTGGTGGGGTACTGTTGTGGACTTTACAGTTGATGGAGGTGTCTGGTATGGTATATCCCACAGTGGCTATTGTAGTCAGTTGTGACGCTGATGGAGGATGACTGCAAAGCCACAGTGAGTTCCCCTTATCTACATCTGCCAACCTTCATGTTTGGGTGGGTATATGGTACATGTTTCTGCGAACACTACAGCCACATGTTTGTCCAGTGCAGGATATCTATCACCTTTTGTACCCAGGTCTCACATTACATGTTAGGTACCTCATGGGTTAACACCTGTGTGGTAATTTGTGGGCACTTATTGTATATCCACGGTGGTTGTCTATACACAGTTCTGCAATTAGCTTGCTGACATGGCTATGGCTACAGTTGTCTGTTTGTAGGTGGCCCTTTTGTGGGTTGCTTGTGTCAGCTGGGGGTCGGATATGATGGGCTGTTTGTACTCCTCTGCATACATGTTCAGTCACAGTCCTTCCATGTTGGCCTATACCTATGGGACATATATACAGAACAGGGGGGGGGCCAAGACCAGGCCTTGTGGGATGCCACTCATATCCGCTTTGTAGTCTGACATGGATGCGGCATGTCTGACCATGTCAGTTCTGTCCTTGGTCTGGTTTGCAACCCCTCTACTGACATAGGGGTATATATTTAAGCTGCTGAACATATCCATACTGAACTCATACGGTATTGTCTAGAAGCATGTGCACAGTCCAGCTACGCTGTGTGGACCACATTGCCCTCATCAATAATCTTAATGACTGCTTCAAATGGGTCAGACATGTTTAGGGGCAGGTTCTGCAGTTACAACAGCCACACTGTGTAGGATCCAGTATCAGTAGGTCCATAATAGCCTTCTGTCTGTGGTACATACTGATCCTTTCCATAGCTGTGCAGAACAAGCTTGTCAGGATCCTGGGGTGGTAGTTTGGAGTATCCATTCAGGCAACACCTTTGTTGTGATGGACCACTGTTGTTGTACACTGCTCTTTGGGTACATATCCTGTGGTAAGGCTGACATTGGGCAGTAGTGTGATTTGGCATTCCGTTATTCTTGGAGTCCATGTTGGCCTCAGCACAGGACACCATCACATACCTTTGCTGCTGTGTGTTCTGCTTTGCAGATGATGGCTGTTACCTCAGCATCTGCAATGTCAGGGGACCATCAGTCTGCTGGGATAGGTATTTTACACTTGGGGGGGGGGTTTGCACTGCACCTGACAGGTTGTATGTTAGCAATATGTGTGTGTTTGGTATGTTGTTTGTAATATCTGTGTGATTCGGAGCATATCTGTGGATGCCCAACATGGTTCCTACCATCAGTTGGGTAACCCTTGTGATTATCCTTAATGTCCTGTACGTTTTGTATCTTCATAGGTTCATGGGTTCAAACTAGGCTATACACCCTAGGCCATTAGTAAGCCTAGCCAGAGTGTGTGTGTCTTTCGCCACCCCTTGCTATGTTCAATTATGGCCATTTATGAAGTTCTTCACTGTGCCTCTGTCTGGTCGTGACACAGTGAGGACCCCCAGTATACATGTACGGTCATCCGTCCACTTGGCAATATTACTGTTGAGGGGTGTCAGTGAGGGGCTCTACCTACCATGGATTGGGATCCTGTTTCTGGGTGTGGGGAGCCTCTGGGTTATGTATCTGTCCCTCCAGCACATCTTATTTCATTATGTGTTGAGGCTGACATCTGTGACTCTCACAGCTCCAATGGCTTTGATTTCCTGTGGTGGAGCATGTCCATTACTCCTGTGTTGGACATGGCCTTGTACAACAGACATACAATGCCTCTGTGTAGGCAGTGTGTGACTGCAGTCAGCCGGGGTGTCTACAGCCAGGCAGCATATGACATATATTTCACACCCTTTATCCTGTTGGTGGGGTAACTATGAGGTCTTCCGAACCGCTGCAGGTGTCACGTACGGTACATCCCATATGAGTCATTGTACTAGATTATGGGTCTGATAAGGGAACATTACAGCAGCACAGTGACCTCTGTTGATATTGATGTGAATCCTTTCATGATACGGTGTCCAATATCGACAATCTTCATAGCCACATTGGCATTGTGGGTGTCACATGACAGATTAATGTCGACCTGTGTCCCTAGGTCCCTGATTACTCCTTGCATACATAATGGTTTGACACCTATGTGGTAATTTGTGTGTACCTTGTCTGGTATTTGGTGGGACATTCATACTGTCCAGTGTCTTCGGATTTCTGGGTGGAGTTCTTGTGTGTGAGAGTGTGGTCTGTTGCATACTACAGACTGTACAGCAGTATTGACTACAGTTATGTGCACATGGGTGGTCTCCGCTGCTTTGTGCATTGTCAGTTACCTGGCAATATGGGTGTCTGTGCTGCATATGGATACTCCCCCTCCTTTGATGTTTTGGTGCAGGTGTTGGGGCCATAACACATGATATGTGGTATAACCCAGTAGTGCTGGTGTGCTATCACTAGGCTTGCAGCAGGCTTCTGTCACTGCACAGACATCGATGTTCTCCATAATGGGAAGTGCCTCAGGGGCATGCATATTGCAGTTTACACATCTGGCATTGGTCAGCATTACCCTTATGTTTCCTACCTCTTATGTTTTCTAGGGTGGTGGGTAGTCTTTTTGGCCTTGCCTACATATGGCTTTATGGAGGCGGCAAAGGCCTTATCCAGTATCCAGACGCACACGGGTAACAGCTGCAAGCCATCCCTGGAACAGCAGCATCACTTGTCATGCTTGACATCTCAAGCAGACAGACATTAGACCCTCTTGGACTGACAGCTGTAACTGTGCCAGCTGTTAAACATGAGCATTCTGTTTGTACTGTGGCATCATTCTTGGTGAGGGTTGGATGCTGCACACAGCCAGTGTCATACCGCCCTGGGGTACATACTCAGAGGGACCATCCATGTCTCTTTTCATGATGACCAGGGAGGTACATCTCACGTAATTCACACCAGCATGGACATTGAGTGCATCATATTTCTGCTTGCTTTGGGGTGACCTGCGTACTTGTGTTATGTGACATTTTGTGACAGCCTACAGGCAGCTTACTCTACCCTTTCCCTTGTTCAGTCTGGTGAGTGTGACAGCAGTGTGTCTGCCTATACAGACACCTATTACAACTGTATCAGGCATGTTGTTTCTCCTTCTGGCCTGTGACTGTTTGGCACACCAGCTTTGCGTACTATTCATTGCATGTGCTATGTTTGAAGGTTGTGGTTGCTTGTGATCTGCTTTGGAGGCTTCTGTTGGTGTGGTGTGTTTGTAATTAAGGCCTCCGGGAATATTTGTCTGTGTTTATGTGTTTAGTTTACAGTTGTGGTAGGTCTATGTGGGACTGGGTTTGTGGTGTATGTGGTTACCTTCTCCTCCTGACTAGTTTTGACAGTACTGAGTTGGTGGAGCTCAACCTCTGGTTTGGATACATGGATGCATCTATCACATATATTTGTATTTATTGGGGGGTGTTGTGGTTGTCTGTGTACTTGGGACTGGTGTCAGCATTGCCTCTGGATTCACAGATTCTACTTGTTGTGGATGGACTTAGTGGATTGTATGTGTGTACATATGTTATTGCCATACTACTGGTCAGTGATTACTTCCCTTTTTAAGTTTGCTCTATCATGTGGTAGCTTCCTCATTCTCTTGCATGGTTTGGTAATGGCTGGAGTCCAGCATGCCAGATGCCTGCGTGTATGGCATTGTGTGTTGTTGTTATTTGTGATTGCATACTCCAAGCATTCCTGGCTGTGTTCATTGAATGCCTGTATAACATGTTCTGTGGTGTGTCCCATATTCTGCACTTGCACAGGGCCTTTTGTGGATTCAACATCGGTTTTGAGGGCTGCAACCTATGCTTTACACATGTTTTTCACTGTGGTATTCTGGCCAGGGACTGGGGTCAGGATGTGTATATCCAGTGTGATTACTCTATGGTCTGGTCTTACCAGTGAGGGTACACTTCTCATCTTGCCATCCAGTACACATGTTGCTGATTATCACATCCAGTATGCTTACCCTCTTGTGGGAGTGGTACATTGTTCCTGGGCATTTTGGTTTATGGAATCTGGGTAATTTTCTCCTACTGTGTTGGTGCTAGTATAATGCTCCCGGTGTATGTCTGGGTATTTTCAGTCAAGCAATATAATGTGGTTTGGGGGGCTTGATATATTCATGTATTCCGACATAGGCCAGGTGCAGTTCCTGGTATTAGGACAGTAGTCTGCAGCAGGCTATATACTGGGAGGCGGTTTTAGCCATTGGTATTTGACCATGGCTAATCCATGCTGCTTCTTGTTGTGGTACTAACATGGGGGTGTGGTTATCCTTGCAATTTTTTGCTAGTCACCCTCTTTTTGTAGCTTGTTCCATGTTTTGCGGCTGTACAGCACAGTATGAGGTGTGACCTGGTAGTGTTAGGGTGCTGATGTGAGCCTTGACCCAGTTCTCTATTACAGGACTGGTATCTACATTCTCCATACTGTGTGTGTTTACACACTGCACACATCTTGCTGTTTATACATCTGTCATTGGGTAGCATTACATCTAGGTTCCTATCCCTTGTAGAACCTATGAAGGTGGGTTTGTGTTTTGAGACTTACCTATTCTGGGCATGCTGTGGGTACTGACAGCCTTTGCCAGTATCCATGGGGCATGGCATGATAGGTGCATGCCACCCCTAGCAGGTGGTGCATCATGTCATGCTCCGCATGTCTTCCCAGCCTGAAACACATTGGCTCCCCTTTGACTAACTGCATTACTTCAGCCAGTTATTGCACTTGATCATCCCATCGTCATTTTGTGGCTTCATGCTTGGTAAGGGTGGATGTTAGTCAGGGTGCTCATGTGTGCATATAGTACATGGTGTTACATTACTTAACACATGGCATTCATGCCTCAGGTGGTGCTGCAGGGCTGCCTCTGTCGGATGTGCATATTACACTTCCCTGTACATGTTTGTGAGCAGGTCATGTCATTTTAGGCATCCATGTTATTATTTGTGTGAGTCAGAGGGGGTATCATTCCCAGGGTTCCTACTGAGCCAGTGTATGTGCTATGCGTTGCCTGTTTGCCAAGGCCAGGGCATACTGGGCACGCCTCCTTCTGCCTACTGGGGCAGGCTCAGGTTGTTCCTCCTCCGAGTCACGCTCTGCCTGTGATGGCCTTGGCAACGGTGGGGGGCTGTTTGGCCCGGCCCTATGCTGGTCCTGCTGCAGCTGTCTTCGCAAGATCATATTATGTAGCATAGCACATACCATGACAATTTGGGTACATGTAGTTGGTGTGTACTGCAAGGCTCCACCAGATGTGTCCAGACACCAGAACCGTGACTTGAGCAGCCCAAACACATGCTCTATTACATTACGTGTTTGTGCGTGTGCCTCATTATGGCGTTCCTGTTCAGGTGTGTGTGCGTTTCTGATGGGTGTCATCAGCCACGGCTCCAGTGCATAACCTGCATCCCCCACTAGGTGTCCGTGTGGGGATGTCCCCATTGGCAAATGCCTGGTACAGCTGTGTCAAATGCCAGATGTGGGAATCGTGGTAACTCCCAGGGCAGACAGCACACACATTCATTATTATGCCCTGGGCATCACACACGACCTGGCAGTTGATGGAGGGGAAGCCCTTGCGGTTAATGTAGGCCCTACCCCGCTCACCGGCTGGTGCTTTGATGCATATGTGCGTGCAGTCTATTGCACCCACTACCTCAGGGTATTCCGCTATTTGCTGGAAGAGACGCATATTGCTGGCCAATACCTCACGGGCATTGGGGAAATATACATGATCACCGACATGTGCTGACATGGTATCCAGGAACTGGTGCAGTACCCTGGAGGCTGATGCCTGTGATATCCCCATCATATCACCAGTTGGCCTCTGGAAGGTACCTGTTGCTAGTATTCTTAGGCCAACACATACCTTGGTTTCCACTGGGATGGGTTCCCCTCTGTTGGTTCTGTGTGTGAGGTGTGGCCTGCACAGCTCAACAATTTGCTGCAGGAGCTCTCTGTCCACTCTATAGTGCTCTACTATCTCCAGCTCATGTAACCCGTGGTAGGTGACCCTGGGCCTGTACACTCTTCTCCGTCTCCTCACTGTGGGTTGTCTGGCACCATCTGCATTGTCACCACCCTCAGCAAGTCACCTATGTCTCATTATGACATCTATGGCAGCCCCTAATATTTCTGGTCTGAGTTCAGCTTTTTCAGTTTTCACTTCTATTAGCTTTCTCCTGTCTTGCAGTGTCTCTTAAGGGAAACATCTTGCACTACTGTTTGTAGAGTTTTTAGTGCTGGGCTGGGCTACTATTCTGCCTGTGTAATTGCCTGCTTCTAATTGTTTTCACCTGCTAGCTTCAGCAGTTATCCCTGCTAGCTTCCTATTAATTCTGTTGCTTCCTTTTTCCTCTCTGTTTCCTCAGGGGGGAGCAACGTGCATACTATCAGAAACACGCTCACAGTGGCTTACACGCGCGCACATGTGCTTACATGGTTCAGAATCTACTTATTCGGTTAAAACGTGCGTACACACGCACAAACACTGTTACACTTCTGCCAACAGCCTCCAACATACTCAGCCTGCCCTAGACGCGCGCACACCCGCGCAAACAGTGTTAAACATCTCCCAACACACTCCCACATGCTCAGTCTGCCTTACACGCATGCACACTGCCCTACTCACACTTCATGGCGCGCACACATGTGCATGCACGCCCAGCAAGAAACTTTGGTGTAAGTAACAGTGTACACCTTCCATTTCTTGACTTTCCATGACTTATCTAGTGGCACACTTCTTTCCATGATCTGTGTCTGTCATCTGTCATGTTGCACTGGCCTCCAATGAACTGCATTTCTTTCTACCATTCCCCCCTGTGATGTCACCTATCTCCTACTCTATTCCTCCCCCTTATGTATCTCTTACACTACTCAGACTGTGCTCATTTGCTATGTAACTGTGAGATTCAGAATCCTAACCCTCATTTACATGAGATTGCCTACTAATGCTTAGTTACATGTCTTAGACTCAGCTTCCCCCCTTAGCATCCACTACACGGTGGCCATGTTGTTTTTGGTCTGCTGGTCCCTGCATTGACATTCCATGTATTGCATGAAACCCACATTTGTGGGTTTATAACCTTCATTTTCATGTTTTATACAGCGCAGCCCATTTGGCATCGGGTTATATTGCCAATGGCCACATATTTGGCCACTGGCATGCTGCCTGAGTCATATGCACCCTTTTTTTGGAGCTGACATGGCTCCGTTGTGAAATTTGCAGAAACATACTCAGTTGTCAACTGAGTACATTTCTGCAGCTAAAACATCTCTTACACGGACTGGTTTCTGCTTCATGGATCGCTAATATACCTCATTTGCATACCTTTCGGCTGCAAGTGAGGTATTTAGCATGTCCACGCCCAGTCCGTGTAAGAGACGTTTTAGCTGGTCTCTTACATGGAGTTTAGGGCTGTTCCTGGATCGCGAGGCTTGCATGGAGTGTTGCACGTCTCTTACACTCCGTGCAAGCCTTCGTGAATCCTGCCCTTCAAGTAAAAACATTTTATTTGAAGACGAAAAACAGGTAAACACTTTCACCAAAGTGGCTTCTTCAGACCTCAGTGATATAATTTGAGCGAATGTACTTCACTATTTGTAGGTGGATAACCTATTCAATCATGACATCACAATTGGTAAATAGGCAAATAAGATGAATTAGTTAATAGATAAATCCACATACTTCTCAACCTTATGTACCACAAGTATCCCATCAGGAAGGCATAAGAAATAAATATTCCAACAAAAGTACATTGTTTAAATACAAGAAAAAAACACATAAAAATACAATTAAATATATACATCATATATATCAGGGAAACTTAATCAATAAATGACATATATAAAATGTATTATTAAAAATATATTATTAAAAATAAATACATATATATAATATAATATATTATATTACTTACTTAAACATTTACTTAAAAATATATAGAATTTACTTAAAAACACACCTCCTGTTTTTAAGAGCTGGTTTAATAGGGATTTTCTCATTTAAACCAGAGTATAAATGGGCTTGAAATCTGATAATCCAATTTGTTTCATTCCTCTCTGTAAAATTCCTAACATCTCCACCTCTTAAACTGGGTATATTAATATAAATAACCATGAATTTAAAAGAATGTGTGTCATCAGTAGCTATAATATGTTTAGAAAGTACATTTGTGCCTGATTTAATACGTATTTGGTACAAGTGTACTCTCACCTTGTCTCTAAGTCTCCTGTCAGTTTAAGAGGTGGAGACGTTAGGAATTTTACAGAGAGGAATGAAACAAATTCAATTATCAGATTTCAAGCTCATTTATACCCTGGTTTAAATGAGAAAATCCCTATTAAACCAGCTCTTAAAAACAGGAGGCTTGTTTTTAAGTAAATTCTATATATTTTTAAGTAAATGTTTAAGTAAGTAATATAATATATTATAATATATATATATATATATATATATATATATATATTTTTTTTTTTTTAATAATATATTTTTAATAATACATTTTATATATGTCATTTATTAAGTTTCCCTGATCTATATGATATATAAATTTAATTGTATTTTTATGTGTTTTTTCTTGTATTTAAACAATGTACTTTTGTTGGCATATTTATTTCTTATGCCTTCCTGATGGGATACTTGTGGTACATAAGGTTGAGAAGTATGTGGATTTATCTATTAACTAATTAATCTTATTTGCCTATTTACCAATTGTGATGTCATGATTGAATAGGTTATCCACCTACAAATAGTGAAGTACATTCACTCAAATTATATCACTGAGGTCTGAAGAAGCCACTTTGGTGAAAGCGCTTACCTGTTTTTCATCTTCGAATAAAAGGTTTTTACTTGAAGTCTTTGCGATTCCTTTTTAAATTATAGAATGGACATTACTTGGTCTGAATAGACATCTATATGGTAACTACTATTGACTGCCAGAGGTTGTCACTGAGCCTATTTTATTGTTCTTTGACTTTTTCTATTTTATTGGTGCTCAGTGCCATTTATTTTCCAGCGGTGTTGAATATTTATTTCACTACATTACAGGAGGAGCTAACACAGACAAATAATTGGTGCCAAAGTCATGGTGTTACAACTAAGTGTAAAAAAAGTGCCATTATTATTCCCTTTTTCAAAGTGGAATTCCTCACTAATTACAGGGTTGACAACACACCCTTAAGCTCCAATGCAGTGGTGCAAAACATGGGAATAAAGGTAGATATTAATCTGAACTTCGACCACCAAGTTTCCACAGTGGTAAGGAAAGCCTTCTATGTCATGCACCTCATAAGTAAGGGTATCTCATCCAGGTCTGAGGATGTTATAATACGACTGTACTCAACCCTCAGCAGAACATTAATATAGTACAATGCTCCCTATTGCATGTACCTCACCAGACATCTGCAACAGCTGGAGAGACCACAGGGGTTTCTCAACAAGAAAATACAGGACCTCCAAACCATGCCATAACTTACGTGGATTGACTGAAAACCCTGTCACTGTACTCAGTATTGTATTGGCTTTTGAGACATGTCTGGTGCCTCGTCTACATGGCAGTCTCTGACCCTGCCCTGATGTAAATGCTGCACATCCACAAATCTAATGGCACAAAAGTCAATCACTTGATGGATCTTAACCTAACCTATGAAATTAACAGAACATGCTTCAGAGACAGATATATCTCCCATAGACTGCCACTCTTCTGGAATAAACTTCCAAATCACATGAAGGAAAGCTCTTCATTGACCCTAGCACAACCTAGACAAATGAATGGGAGACTGCAAATTCATCCCAGGTGTGGCACCGTAGTTCTCAACCTCTCGGCATAAAAAATCTGGACAAAGCCAAAAGAAATGGGGGGTGTAGTGACAAATTTTAAATATTGCTCTTATAGACTTAGAACATTGCTAGAATAAAAGGTATTGTGTTACAATGCATTTTCTGAAGGATATGAAGTCTGAAACTCAAATGCCTGTCATTATATAGTGAATTCACTCCTCACTGATTTGCCACAAAAATCCACAAAAACATAAATGTTATGAGGAACAGACCAAAACTATGAGGCACAAATCTGGATAATTGAAAGGTATCGGTGGTACCCATCTCCCTCATGGACAGGGGTAGGCAATGTTGACCATAGACTGCCTCTAAATTATGTCCACCTAATAAGCACGATTAGGCCTATTTGGGATGAACATGACTAGGCTTGTAAGTGGTTTAGGACCACTAGCCTAATAACTTCCTATGAAACTATGAACCTATGTTAACAGTTCTCAGGGGACATATTACTACAGCAGTTAAAAAAGGAGCATGTAATGTAATGGCAGCAATGACCATCAATACATTAGCTCAAATCACAGATTGTAATACCCTCTTTTAGCCATATGGTACATCCACACCTCAATATAACATATATCAATGACAGCAACATTGACATATCAAGTCATCATATGGTCATAGGACACTATTAGGCTCATAGCCAAAATCACATGAAATCCTAGCCATTATTATAAAATGAAAGTAAAAATGCCTATATATATATTATAGAAGATATTAAGACTATTCTACTTAGGTGTATATTTGCTGGATTGCTTTACATTCTGCCACTGTCCATATGAGACATGCACCACACCATGACAGAATTAGCAGTCAAATATGGAGTGATCTGGGGGGGATGGCTTGCATAGGTTCATGGAAGGAAGGACTCTGCTTCATGATATCTATATGCATATTTGACATGAGGACATCCTTCACTCCTGTGCAGGAAGGATGTCATGTGGCCAGAGGACAAAGGAGGATATGTGGGGCTACGTAAATTCATACCAAAAACAAAAAAGGCCAGAACTCAAGTGTGGAATGTAACTTTATTCCAACATAAACAATGCACCATCCAGATCCTGCCAGAGGCATAAATCAAAACCCAAACTGGTTTTGGCAGTAAAAATACCTTCCTCAGTGGGAACAATACCACCACAGCACAAGTCTGACTTTTACAAAGCTGTAGGAAAATTTATAGTTGATGACATTAGCACTGGATGTATGAGAACAGATGTTTGGAGGCCTGCTTGAAATGGATGTGTAGGCATATCCAACTGTCAAATTAGGTACTCCATGGGTTTGTAGTAATATCTGCAGGATACACAATTATGCTTTTCTGACTAGACACACACACACACACACACACACACACACACACACCCACATCAGTTGACTATAGCAAGATTAGAACCCCTGCCTAACTATGTGCATGGACTGGAGAACTCACTACTTAACACAAGCACCATGGCAAACGTCTGACTTTCAGAAGGCTGCAGGACAATTTATAGTGGATGCCAACAGCACTGGATATTTGAGAGAAGATGTTGGGAGGCTTGCATAAAATGGATGTGTAGGCATGTCCATCTATCAAAATATTGCACACACACACACACACACACACACACACACACACACACACACACACACACACACACACACACACACACACACACACACAAACACCAGTTGACTGCAGTGAGATCTGGAGAACTCAGTACTTAATGTAAACACCACAGCACAAGTCTGACTTTTACAAAGCTGCAGGACAATTTATAGTGGATGATAGCAGTACTAGACATTTGAAAGAAGATGTTGGGAGGCCTGTCTGAAATGGATAGCTAGCCATGTACAACTGTCAAGATATTAAAGTTCTGCATGATTGATATGTGTGCAAAGTGTAATATTCGCTGTTGTGTTTCCAGTTTGCAGGTATACTGTAAAATATAGCTTTATAGGTATACTGTAGCAGACATCTTTACAAACTATATGCAAATAACTGTCCACATTACTACAAGCCCTGGAAAATCTGAATGTTTATTGTCATTATAAAGATGTGCATGGTATATAAGAAAGTATTTTTATCCATTTTTGTATTGTAAAATGATATATTTGTGAACAAGTACTTAGAGACCAAGTTTAAAGTGTAAGGGTGGAGGTAACAAATAGCTACAGTGTAAATATATGTGTTCATTTCTTAAAAAGTGCCTTCCCTTTGTTTGTGATTTTACATGTACTTTGATGGCATGAAGAATACATGGGCAATAGACATAAGTAATACATGCTAATGTAAACTTCCCTTGAGAAGATGGTTTGAGCAAATGATGGCAATGTGTTTGCACATGCAAGATGCACATTTCTACTGCTTTCCCTGTCTGTGTGCAGTTAAGTGGTGAGCAAATGCAAGCATCATTGATAAGATGATGAGAGTTCTGAGTACTGAGTATGTGAAACACATCTGCTGTTTAGCTGACTCTGTGGCAGTAGGTGTAAATGCATTGACACATTCCTTTTGGAACCCAGATGATATAGGGTTTGAATTCAGGTGTATCTAATAGTTTTACATATGTATTTATACTGCAATTAAATAATTATTTACTCTGCATGCACTGTGTGTTACCTTAGCACAGCTTGTTTAACCAGCATTGTGTGGAGGTAACCACACCATTGATTTTGGAGTCCAGGTAATATAGGGTTTAAATCCAGGTATATATAATAGTTTTACATATGTATTTATAGTGCAATAAAATAATACTTTGCTCTACATGCACTGTGTGTTACCTTAGTGCAGCCTGTTTAACCGGCATTGTGCAGAGGTAACCATACCATTGAAGAGCCATTCACCATCACTTTGCATTGGGGTGTGATGCCAAACCTCACACAAACATAGCGAACAAAAAGTACAAGCCTCCATTGCCCTTTTTTAAGAATGTTTGTTGTGTGTGATTCTGTGTTTTGACCAGATTAAAGATGTTAAAATGGGGTTGATATGAAAGTGATAAGATGAGGGGAAACAGAGGAAAGAACAAAGGGAAAGCAATATGAGAATGTGCAGTGGGGAGGTAGGAAAGAACCATAGCTATCCACGTCTTCAGCAGTGTAACATAAAATATGACACAGAATATTAGATGAATTTGGACTGTCACCTTAACAAACAGGTGTGCCAAAAATGCAATCATGTTGTATATCCAATTGGACTGAATCAAGTATGCCGAGAAAATACATATGAAAAGTGGAGAGCTATGTATGGGATGATTTTTTTTTTGGGACAGGTGCCCCTTTTTTTAACTTCAGTAAGAGAGGAATGTTAGGGATATAGACATTTCTGGGGCAGGAACAGTGAGGGACACAAAAGGTTGTGGGACGCAATGAGGGTTAGGGAGGGGGCAACAGATGTCCATGCCCATCAAACATGGGGACAGTGAGAATCTAGTCTTCACCTGCATGACTGTCAACACCATCCCCTTACTCAACTGGCTGATGGAGTGTTTGATGTCTTTTGCTATGGACCATAAGGGAGAGCATCCTCTCCATCCAGGCATAGGTGTGCACCAATGTTGCTGTGCATGACCATATGCACCAACCCTAGCATCTTCTGGTGGGTGATAAAATCCCCACCTCCGCCAGTACTCCTGGAGGGTACCACAGTACCAGTAATGCCAAGTTGGGTCCGAGATGTGCTGGGCATTGATGCTGGAGCTGGTGGAGCAGGAGCAGGCTGAGCCACACAGGTTGGCCTACCTCCCTGTGCTGTAGAGCATTTTGTGATTTGTCAGAGATGGATGATATGGAAACATTTTGATGACACATAGAAAACAAAAGAGAGATAAGGATTGGGGTGAGAGAAAAAAGAGATAAAATGAGTACCATCATATGTGACATACAACATATATTTTCACAATAATAAAGTATTTTATTTGAACTTTTACATTTAAGTATACGTCTTAACAACTATAAGTAAGGATTGATCAAAGTAATCCTTGCAGTGAGATTGCAAATGTTTTGGTCCAGTTATACAGATTAAGTCAACAGTAGGGTATTTATGCAACTTTTGTAGAAATTAATTTATATAATATTTTAAAAGGATTTTGCTATTTTATATTTATTTGTGACATTTGAATCCACAACATCTGACTACACTCTTAGACTCAGCTGCTACAGTTGGCTTGTGCTACAGACTGAAGCATGCATGCTTGCTCTTACAGTTAGTTTATGCATGCTTACTTTGCTGCAACTGTATAGAAAAAATACATTTAAAAGCTAAAATACTACTTCTACTGTGCTGTATACATCCCCCTTGTTTCCATCAGTCTCTCTAGATGCTCAGCATGGGCCTCTCTATTCAACATAATCTCTTCACTGGCTGTAGTATAAAGAGAAGAGAAAAAGAGTAGAGCATTATGCATACCAGTCTGTCTACAGGCACCTTTCTATCTAATATAAATTCTCTTTATCAGTATACCTACACAACTGTGGGATGTCAGCAGTCCTGATCTCATCCAGTCACTGGCTGAGTGTATCCCTCTTGCATATTTTTAGGTCATTAAAATGATGCCTATGTGCGTGGAATGCCAGTCACACAGGAGACAGCCTTGGTCAGACTATTTCAAGCCTCAGACTTGTACTGGGAGCTGGTATAGTCCACATGCAAAAGCCTTCTGCTGTAGTATTTTACAAGGAGTCCAATGAAGATTCAGGACTCCTCAACACCCCACCCCTGTGCCCTAAATTGGGCACCTTCCCTTCTACCACCAGACATGTCCAACCAGGGAGAATAGCAATAGCTAAGAATGATTTTCCGCCAATGCATGTTATTGCTTTTACTGGTAGTGTGTAAACCCTAACAATGATGCCAACCACATCTGTGTGATGTTAAGTGGAAACCATCAGTGCCAAACAGAGAGAAAAGCAGTTTTGGAAACCAGAAGGTTAATCTGACACTTGGCCTTAGTTTGAGTGTTGTTTGCTGCAGTAACTGTTAGGTGATGTAATTTTGCAGACATGTACTGGGAACATAAATTTCATGACATGAAACATTTTGGTTTGGCTTTATACACTGATAAAATTGACTTTTACAATGTGGGATTCAATCCTATGCATAAGCAACAAAACATTTTTTTTTTGACAGTGGTGATTTTCCATCTTTGTCACAGAAGAAGTGCTTCTCAGACATGATCATGGATTATATATATAAACACATGACAGATTGAGGGGCTAACCATGCATGTGTGTGACCTGGCAAGATCCTGGTTTATACATTCATGTATATGAGTCTTATTGAAGTCTGAAGACCATCCAAGTTCAGATAGCACAATTATAATTACAGAAACATAGTAGTCAGTATATCTTCAGACATACATAAAATTCATATGAGCTGCATTGCTATACATATTATGCTATAACTTATTGTTATTTAGAATTATGTTTACATTTTTATATGATATTTAATATATAGTGAACATATTTGGAATTTCATGCATTAGAATCAGGGCCATCCGTACTGCAGTCATACATTTCCACTTGCTGCCAAAGGAATAGTTAAAAACTGTTTGATATTTTCTTATTCATTATTAATTGCTGTATGTTAACTGCCACCCACCTCTACTTAGGATATTTGCATGGTGCCCAACATACTTGATAGAGTGCATACATTTTGAAATTGTCTACTGTCTGCTTCCTCTCTGCAGGTGTTCTAGACCTGCAGGTGTTGGGGAAGATTGCTAACCACTGTGCAATGTTGCTAAGTGACGTTGCATGATGGAAAGCAAAAGATGCAGCAATGTATCCTTGAACTTGAGAATGTCTACATCCTGTCTACAGGTGTTCTGTCTGTTTCTTGTGTGGGTCATTAGTCCATGTTTGCACAATGGTAAGTTTCTTGCAAATGAGATAGGCAAAGTTAAATGCATATTAGCCTTGTGAGCAGTGTTTATTAAGTTTCATCCTTAAAAGACAAAGGTGGGACTTGAACCATGATCTACAGATAGTATATGCTGTGATAATTAATCTGTCTAGCAGATGTGTTACACAGGTGATTCATAGGTGTAGGTGATGTACTGGTTCTCAAAGAAGTACATTACATGACATTAATTGTGTTTATCCGTTTCTCATGTTTTCACTAAGCCACACACCATGCATACACTGGTATTAAAAAAATAAATAAATCTATAAAATAAATAACTCTACAAAATACACGTTAGTATACATGAAAGATTTTTACACAAGTATCGATTTGAAATCTCACAACAATGAAACTTCAAAACACAGGAAGAGTATCTTATCCCTCTTTTTGACAGAAACAGCTTTGAACAGAGAACGAAAATCATTGGCATACAAGCAAGTTCAGAATCATCCACAGTGTTAACAAGTCATGTGGCACTTACACACCTCTGAGTTGCTTGCACATGTATTAATTTCAGATGTAGTGCATTGAATGATCACGCAACCATTTATGACTATTGTTTGCAGAAATGCAACTCTGTCTTATCTCAGTATGGTGTTCATTGTTCTCATATCTGAGCAGATATCTAAGACATGCAGTCTGTAAGGCATTTTTGTATCATTGTCCTTAAAATGTGTGAGCATATTAAATGACAATAATATATAGTTTTCAACAAATGCAGGGGAAGTTGGATGTTGCTGAACAAAAACTGTGAAATGTGTGCTACTTACTTACATTAAAAACCTTTATACTTCTACACTTTGCAAGTCTAACATAGCTGACACACTCACTGGAGGTAAGGGAGTCTGCATTGCTGTTGTGGTTTCCTTCTCCCTATCATTAAACATTCACAATTGCATTCCATTAGCAACAAACAGTGAGGGAGTGCCTGGACTATATTTATGTCTGCTACACGGAGCCAAGAATTTGGGATTCAGCAATTCTAATGAGTTCACACCTCATTTGCATCTTCACCATGGTCTCAGGCCTGAATCTACACTATAAAAAGGCAACCATGTAGATAGGGAACCTGAAGGTCAGGAAGACTATTGATCTTGATAAGGTATGATTGCATTTTTCAGTTAAATAGTGGGTATGTTCACATCACTAGGAAATATCCATCTATCTGTATATATAAATATATATGTATATATATGGTTGCCCTTTCTATTTATGCACACCCTTCCTTATTTATTCCCCTGGTGTCCTACATATATATATAATCTATGGCAACCAGGACATCAGGGTAATGTGCTACAGGGTAGAAATCCTGCATAGTTCTGGCTCTGTCATCGGGTGTACAGGGAAAATATATGTACTCATAGCATTCAGGAAATGATGAAGGATCCTGGGTGCTGATGCCTTTGACACCACCAGTATGTCCCCTGTTGGTCTCTGGAAGGTTCCTGTAGCTAACATTCTAAGTGCTACACATACCTTAGTTCTTCACTGGGATTGGTTCCCCCTCAGTTTGCCCTTGCTTTCAGTTGAGGACGACAGAGGTTGCAGAGTTCCTGTAGTGTGTCTCTATCCACCCTATAGTGCTTGATAATTTTCACCTCATGCAGATTATGAAAAGTTAAACGGGGTCTAAAAAACCCTCTCCTTCTTGGCCTTGGTCTCTTAGCAGCAGCAGTAGCAGCATAGACATGGGCCTGCTCAAAATAAACATGAATAAGAGCAACAGCAGCCCTAACATTCTTTCTATGCAGCCTGGTTTCTGTGGCTGTATTCCAATAGGTTGTGGAATTCACATGGAAAATCAGCACTGAATCTACATGGTTGCTTTATAACTTCTTGAATAGCTCTTCCATCTTGGATTGGTTGATTAGCATACATAATGATTATGCTGTAATTAGCATGCCATGATGTTTATCATTTTTGCATGGCTCTACACGGTGTGTAGAGCCACTCAATGAATATAAAATGGTGCCCTACACAGTTTTAGCGGGCCATGTAGGCTTTATTGAATCTTTACCTATGCTTCTGTTAACCTGGGTATGGGATGCATCAGCTTATCTATTAAGCTGCAAGTCATAGCTCTCTCTGTCTCTTACATGTTATAATTAAGCTAAGCAAGGCTGGTTATTCTGAAGTCTGCATTACTGTGTTCAGTGAAGACTTATTACAATACCTATCCGACAAATTGACCTTTATTATCTAAGATTATCATAGCTTAAGTTAAAAAAAAACATATTCTAAAGAAGAAGAAATTTGCCCCTGCATAATTTCTTTTAAATTGCTTATGTCTGTAGTATTGATTCCTACTTAATACTAATGTTGAGATGTTAAGAAGGAATGCAATAACTCATTAAGCTGAACAGTGTCACACATGGTTAATCAAATGGAAAAACCTGATTTAGCTGACATAATATCAGAGATTATGATTCATGCTGGAGACAGTCATTGCAATAGCTGAAAAAAAGTTTATGACAGTACATGTAATGTAGCCATTACCTGCACAAACATAATGAGTAATGACGTTTTACAGTGAAATGTCTAGTGTGAAAATTTACAATTGGACTGCATTCACAGTCATATCAGGGCTAGTTTCAATGATTTACATAGCCCAAAAATACTCCAAACTTTTCTAACAAGGGAAACAGTAGGTGAAACTACTCCGTTTTGCACTAAATAGGATAAAAGAGATATAAAATTGTAAGCAAATTAGATCTGGTTATACAAAAATATTCCTTCTAGGTCCCATAAAGGGCAAGAGAGTAGCACATTTTACTTCCTCCCACCCCAGTAAAATGTAATTTCATAAATAGAGAACTAATAGCATATGACAGTTCTTAATACATGTTATCCTTAGCATACATCTGGTTAAAGCAGCACATTTTGAAGCACAGTGAGATTACATGAAGAACACTAGCAATTTAATGCTCCAGTAGTCAATTTATTATAATTTTACAACAAGCACTTGACATTATGACTTTGTCTTCACTGAAAATTTGCAGTCAAAAAAGTTTTGTGCAAAGACATCAGACCCATAAAAGTTAATTGAAGCAGTTCATATGGAGTTGCATGCATTGGTAGCATATCTAAATAAGACTGAAATTTATTTTTATGAGACCCATTGAACCTACTACCACCGGAACTGTCTGGGTATCCTTCTTCTACATTGCCCTCATTTCTGCCTGCAAATCCTGGTATTTTATGACTTTGTGTCTGTCTGTACATAAGATACTGTAATCAATGGGTTCAGAACTTTTTATGATCAGTGCTACATTTGACTTCTTTTCATGTACTACCATATCCGGTTTTCTCACATGGGTCATCCCATGTGAGATAAACTTTATCATTCTCTATAATGCTTTGTGGGTCATACTTCCAATGCTTCTAGGCTACTTCAGTATTGTAATGTTTGCAAAATGCCCAGTGCAATAGTTTTGTCACATTATTATGCCTTTCAGTATACAGGTCCTTTGCCATTAGTGTAGCACACCCAGCAGCAAGATGTGTTAGTGTTTCAAGTTCTGTTTTATAGAACATGCATTTGTCTGTTTCTCCCACATGTTCAATGGACTTTGTCAACCAAGATGTATATAGTCTGCTATCCTGAGCTGCTAATATTAATCTTTCATCTTTTGGTTTTAATTCACCTGTCCTCAACCACTCCTGCATGAGATTCTGATCAGCATTAGGTTGTTCCAAGAGTTTGATGTAATGGCACCTATATTTATGCCTTTTTCACATTACCTACATTCTAATATGATCCTTCACCTTGTACTCCTTTTTCTTGGCACATTCAGTTACCTGATTTTTGTCTACTTCTGTTTTGGTTTCTATTCCTGTTGGCACCGATATGTTTCTGCTAAACAAAGCAGGGAAGTCATCTTAGACTTATTTTCTTCATGTTTCAAAACTTTCACTATGTTTGGATCTGTTGAAGTCAGAAGATATGTATGCAGTTATATGATTGCAGATCTATACTTGTAATTAATTTCCAGTAGGCTCATACCTCTTTCAGAAGGAGGAATACATAATGTTGATATACGCTGATTTTTGTATATCATTTGATAAGTGTGAAGCATTTTTCTTGTTTTCCTGTTCAACTGATCCAATATGATTTGGGGCCAGTCAGTCACACCAAAACTGTAAGTTATGACAGGAAGAGCAAATTGGTTTATAGCTTGGACTTTTCCTAGTTGTCAAGGATGTTTTCAGTACTAATTTTATTCTTTGAAAATATTCTTTATTGAGTTTTGTTCGCATTTCTTCATGTTTTAACATTGCTCTTTCATCAATTCTCAAATATTTATACTCTCCATCCTGCTAAAATTCCTTTATATCACATTCTTTAAATGTTACCTTTGCACATTTATTAAGACGAAATGACTTTCTTATATCATCTGAGAAAGTTTTAATCACTTCTAATTGTGCTTTCAGCTCCTCACATGATGAACTATATACTTTTAAATCATCCACAGAAAAAAAATGATAAATCTTTATAATTTGTTGTTTTTTGAGGGCCAAAATGTAAACATGATCTAATCTGTTAAGTAGACAGCTTAATCGGACAGGTTAAGGGCAAAACAACAGTGATCAATAGCCACCCTGGAATACCCCCTTTGAATTTTTATCCCCAGGATAATAATTTGTCCTTTATGGCTTAGCTGTAAAGTGGTTTGCCACTGTTTCATGGTCACTGTAGTGTAATTGTTCAATGTAGAGTGTATCTTATACATCTATAAACACTCCTTTATACATAAATATGAGAAGCAGTCAGATGCTTTTTTGTAATCTATCCATGCCATACTTAGATTCTTCTCCTTTTGATGATTCTTCATTATGATTTTATTTAACAACAAATGATCCTTTATTCTATATATCTTTCTTTTGTTTCCCTTTTGTTCTACTGCCATTATTGAGTTTTCTTCCAAATGACTACATAAACTCTTGTCACCATCAGTTCCACTGTATAGTTTGTATATCATTGAAAGGCAAGTTATTGGTCTATAGTGTTTTGGATAACTTGCCTGTTCACTCTCAAGGAGGAGTATTTTTTTTCTGTTTTAACCAGGTTGGTGTCTGTTCAAGATGCGCATATATGTAGTTCTTACTCGGAGCAAAGTTTTCATGTAAAGATGAAATTAAGTACTGCATCTGGGCCTGGAGTTTTCCAGTTCGGAGCTTTTCTTAATTTTGTTTCAATTTCTCTTACTGTTTATTTTACTTCTTCTATCCATTCAGCATTGTTATTATGTTCCACAGGATTTCCATAGATATTTCTCCAAAATATGCATATTTCTTCTTTTTTTGGTGATTTTGGTGGTGTTTCTATTCCTTTTGCTTTGTTTCCCAGTTCTCTATAAAACTATTTTTTGGTCATCAATGAATTGCTTGTTTTGTACTTTTCCTTTATATTTATCTGCATATCTTCTATGTTTTTCTGCCAGTGCTGATATCTTTAGTTTTTTATTTGCAATAGTGTACAATAGATCCTAGTCTGTTCTAATACTGTGCTTTGCTTTTATCATGTCTGTCTTTCTAAGTATTTTTGTAGATCTCACCCCTCTTCTATACTCTTCTAACAGTGACACTTCTGGTCTTAATTGGTTTATAGTTTTCTCTATTCAATACTTCCGTAATGGCATTTGATTTCTTCCCTTTCTTTCCCTTATTGCCCTATATTTTTGTGGTAAGACATTATCTGTTATTAATTTAGCTACTCAATAATATAGCCTATTTACTTCCCTTATGTCACATGAATTTCTGTTAATAGTCTTGTTGCATCCTATGTCATCTGTTGCTCTTTCATAGAGGAACCCAATATCCTATCACTCCGCAACTTTGATTGTCTCAGAGTTGCCACTGTTTCCTGTTCCTTCCCTTGCTGTGCAACTCCAACTGAACTTTTGAACTGGATTCCTACTGAAGGCACCAGAATATTTTTGTGTGGAAACTAAGCAGATGGATCCTGTTCCACCTGCTTTTCCTTAATTTGGGGACTCACTACTCTATCATGCTGTGTTGTTACAGGAGTTGGATTTTCTGCACTAAATTCTAAACTCTTCAGCATACCTCTCAAGTGTACCTCATTCCGAGGAATGTACCTCATTTTGGGTCTTAAAAAGTTCATGTTCCTCAAAGTTCCACATTGAAAGGGTCTGTCACACATTCAGATTTAGGAATTTTTTAACTGATATCCATGGTAAATAGAAATGAATCATTAATTCATTAAAATATCATTTGTATGACTAAAGCCAGCATATTTTAACCACCCTATAACCTTCCTAGTTGAAGTTGTTAGTAAGCTGTTATGATGTGTTCCACATTTTGCCTATTTATTCCACATAATGAGGGCTAGTGTTCCTCATTTTGGAGACAGGTTGAAAGCTATGCTCCTCAGGTAACCCATAACTTCAGTTTCTATTTCTTTAACTTCTCCATTACTAATCCTTTTTTTAATTTCTCCAAGTATTTTGGGTTACAAATACCATGATGGGAATGGACCCCATTCCTAAGTCAAAGTACAATTAAAATTCATGAAATTAGTATTGTTTCAATCTTTGATGTCAGCCAGAAGTGCTCTTTGCAGCACCCGCAATGTGCCCAGTAATGACTCCTGCAATTCGTACAAAGTTACATGTATTGGTAGCATATCTAAATATGGTTGTAGATTCTTTTTATAAGACCCATTGCTCCGACTACTATTGGAACAGTATGAGTATCTTTCTTCCACATTGCTCTCGTTTCTGCCTACAGATCCTGATATTTTATGACTTTGTGTCTCTCTGTACGCAAGACAATGTAGTCAGTGGATGTGGTGATTTCAGTCAGAAATGCTACTTTTGTCTTCTTTTCATGGACCACTTCATCCAGTTTTCTAGCATCTGTCTTTTGAACTGTAGGTAATGGGTGATCCCATGTGATGTAACTTCATCATTTTCTATTATGCTTTGTGGCTCATATTTCCAGTGTAGCCACTTCAATACCATAATGTTTGTACAATCCCCAATGCAACAGTCTTGCCACATTATTATGCCTTTCAGTATACAGTCCTTCTGCCATTATTATATGCACAACCAGCAACAGGGTATGCAATTGTTTCCAATTAGGTTTTACAAAACCTACATTTGTCGATTTCTCCCACATGTTCAATGGACTTTGTAAACCAGTGTGTACGTAGCCTACTATTTTGATTTGCCAATATTAACCTTTCATCTCTTGATTTGCATTTGCCTGTCATTAACCATTCCTGCATTCATTCTTGATCAACATGAGATTCTTCCAGAAGTTTTCTATACTTGTAACTATATTTATACATTTTCCACATTCCTTGCCTTCTTATCTGGTCCTTCACCTTATATTCTTTCTTTTGTTTTTTGGCACATTCAGTTGTTGCCTAATTTTTATCTGCTGCTGGTTTGATTTCCATTCCTGCTTGACGCCGATATCCTTCTGCTAGATTAAGCAGAGCAGTCATCTTAGATTTATTCTCCTCGTGTTTCAAAACGTTCACTACTTGTGTGGAGTCCCATGAATGCAGATCTATACATGTAATCAATTTCAAGGAGGCCCACCCTCCTTCGGAATGGGGAATATATAATCTTGGTATATACTGATTTTTATAAATAATTTGGTGAGCATGAAGCAGCCTTCTTGTTTTCCTGTCTAATCTATCCAACACGTTTTAGTCCAGTGAATCACTTCAAAACTGTAAGTTAGGACAGAAAAAGCAAATTGGTTTATAGCTTCGATTTTGTTCCTAGATGTCAACACTGTTTTCAATATTAATTTAAGTCTTCCAAAGTATTCTTTACTAAGTTTTATTCACATTTGTTCATGTTTTATTGTTCATCCTTTAACAATTCCCACATATTTATATACTCCCTCTTGCTCAAGTTCTTTTATATCACATTCTTGTCCCAAACTGATGTTTTTCTGGTGGTGCAGTTCTCCTGTTTTAAAGGTTGCTTTTGCACATTTATCAAAGACCAAATTACATTCTTATATCATCTGAAAACGTTTTGACAACTTGCAGTTGTACTTTCAGTTCCTCATCTGATGAGCTATACAGTTTTAAATCATCAACAAAGAGGAGATGAGAAGTCTTTACACGTTGTTGTTTTCTACGAGCCAAATTATAGCCATGGACTAAGCTGTTAAGTAAACAGCTTAATGGATTAAGGGCAAAGCAGAAGAGCTGTGATGACAGATAGTCATCCTGGAATATCTCCCTTTGAATTTTTATCCCTGGGGTAATTATTTGTCCTTTGTCATGGCTTAATTGCAAAGTGGTCTGCCACTGTTTCATGGTCCCTGTAATGCAGTCGATCAGTGTAGGGTATATCTTATACATTTTTAAGCACTCTTTTATCCATGAATGTGGGATAGTATCAAATGCTTTTTTGTAGTCAGTTCATGCCATACTTAGATTCTTCCCTTTTTTGCAGTTCTCCACTATGACTTTATTTAACAATAAATGATCCTTTGTTCTATATGACTTTCTTTTATTGCCTTTGTGTTCTACTGCCATAATTGAGTTTTCTTCTAAATCACTATAAACTCTGTCTGCATCAATTCCCATGTATAGTTTATATGTCATCAGAAGGCAAGTTCTTGGTCTATAGTTTTTAGGGTAGCTTGCAGGTTCACTCTTAAGTAGGAGCATTGTTTTACCTTTTGCTAGCCAGATTGGTGTCTGTTCAAGGTGCGCATATAAATAATTCTTACTTACAGTTAAATCTTTGTGCAAAGCTGTTAATACTTTTAAATAAATATAACACTCAAAAAAAAGAAAATCACAAAAAAACAACAACCCCCCCCACTGGTCAGTGATAAAAACATTTTTAATAATAAAAAAAATTTAAATAATCTTAGCACCTCAGCAAAACACCTTCAAGAGATAAAAAACTACATATAAACCAGCACATTATATAGAGCCCCCAACTAAGTTAATTAACAGCACATTAAATCAATAGCCAATAAAAAGCTGAAAAAATACACTTCATTTAAAGCAACACCTTCCTAGTTACATTCCAAATTCATTCCTAAAGGAGACAGAGTACCAAATTTTAAAATATAGTTTCCTTATAATGCAACTTCTTTTTTAAACCAAAACTATCAGAACTTGCATTTTTTTCTAAAACAGTACTTTTTAAGCAGCTAAAATCCCTCCCCCATGACAAAACATATAATGGGCTGCTACAGGACTTTCAACTTTCTTACATTTAATATCTCTAATATGTTCCTGCAGACTAACCCTAAATGCACATTTAGTTTCTTCAATATAGAAAAGACCGCAGGGACATCTAAGTGCATAAATAACACCTACACTAAAACAAGTAAACGATTGTCTAGGCACACCAACACCATTAATCTGACTAAAAAAAAAGAACTATATATTTACAAACAGAACAGTTCCCACAAACAGATGTACCCCTGCATACAGGTTGCACACAAATATCTACCTCAGAAACTATAAAAGAGCTATGAACTAACATATATTTTATACTCCATCCCCTTCTGTGATAAATCAGGTCATAGGGGTAAAATGTCCTTTGAAATCTTGTCTTTCAACAAGTAATTCCAATAATATTTAACAATCTCATAAACCTCATCAGATAAAACATTATAAGTAGTGACAAAATATACCTTATTATCATGAGCATTATTAACATTTTGCTTCCCTATTCTATCACTATTCTCATATTTCTCTTCATTCCTTAAATATTGATTTACCCCAAATAAACAATTCAAAGCTCTTTCTAAAGTAGATAAATCATAGCCCCTATACAGAAAAGAAGAGCAAATATGAGTCAACTCCTTAATCAACACATCTTTTCTATTACAAAGCCTAGCTATTCTTAAAAATTCGCCATAGGTTAAAGAGTTGAGAAGTGGGAGGGGTGGCAACTTTTCCCATCTAGAACATGATTAATATCTGGAAATTTTCTATGGACTCTAGTTAAAATGCCATCTCCAATTACCCCTTCCAGCTCCATATCCAAAAATACTACCTTAAAACCTGTCATAACACCATCAAAACTAATTTTCTGTTAATACTTTTAACCAGACGTTAATGGCCGTGGTGATGCAGGTGGTTAGCGCTGTCGACTCAAAGCAAGAGGTTCTCTGGTTCGATTCTTGGCTGGAGTGCCTTCTGTGCAGAGTCTGCATGTCCTCCCCGCGGTAGAGTGAATTTAAAGATATGCAGGTAGGTGCAAGCATGTGTGGGTGTGCCTTCTTTGAAGGCTGGGTGCCAGGCTGACAACTCGACACCGTAAAAATTCACAGCCAATCATTAGGAGACTGGAGTTATGCTGTGGCAACCCCTAATCGAGAAAAGCCAAAAGACAGTTTACTTTTAACCAGAAGTTAGGTATTGCATCTGGGCCAGGGGTTTTCCAATTGGAGGCTTTTCTTAATTTTGTTTAAATCTAAATGACTGTTACTTCATCACATTTCATATCCTGTACCTTTAAACTTCTTATTCTTTCTTTTACTTCTTCTATCCATTTAGCATCTTTGTTATGTTCCACAGGATCTCCATAAATACTTCTACAAAATGTATCTATTTCTTCTTTTTTGGTGGTCTTTCAATTCCTTTTACCTTGTTTCTAAATTCTCTGTAAAACTTTTTTGGGTCCTCAATAAATTGCTTATTTGTACTTTTCCATTATATTTATCTGCGTATCTTTTATGTTTTTCCGCCTGTGCTGAGATTTTTAGTTTGTTATTTGTGATAGTGCATGATAAATCCTGGTCTATTCTAATACTGCACATTGCTTTTATCACATCTATCTTTCTTAGTATTATTGTTGATCTGTTCCCTCTTCTATAGTCTTCTAACAGTGACACTTCTTGTCTTAATTGCTTTATGGTTTTCTCTATTCGATACTTCCATGATGGTATTCAATTTTTCCCCTTCCTTTCCCTCACTACCCTGTGTTCTTGCGGTAGAATTTTATCAGTTATTAATTTAGCTGCACAGTAGTGTATCCAGTCTACTTCTGTTATATTGCATAGATTTCTATGGACAGTCCTAATTATTGTGTTCACTTATTGCGGTGTATTTCTTTCATTGATCTTAATATGTCTATTTATCTTTATTAAATCAAGCAACTCTTCTCTTAGCTCATTTTCTTCTAAACTGAGGGCACATTTTTTTATTTTCCATTTCCTGCAGGCATTCTATATAAAGTTCTATAGCATCTTCCTGTGGCACATTCTCTTCAATTTCATCCTCTGGCATCCATTGCTCTGTCATATGGGAATTCACTGGCTTATCACTGCTCAGCATTGACTGTGTCAGAGTTTCACCGTTTCCTGTTCCTTCCCTTGCTGTCCAGCTTCAAGTAAATGTTTATACTGGTTTCCTATGGAAGGCTCCAAAATATCTTCATATGGCACCTGACCAATTGCCTCCCATTCCACTGGTTTCCCCTTAATTTGGATATCCATTGCTCTATCCTGTTGTGGTGCTTTCTGAATTAGATTTTCTACACCAAATCCTTCATTTCACAGGTACTCCATAACCTCACATTCTGTTTCTTTAAGTTCTCCATTACTAATCTCCTTTTCTACTTTTCCTGTTTGTCTTCTTCTTTTTTGTATTGTAAAGTTTTCCATATCCAGATTCCTTTGCCTGTACTTCTCTTCAAATATCTTTGGTGCTGCTCTTTTTGTATTGGTTAGTTTTGCTTTCGCCTTTGCATAAATATTACACCATATTAAATCTCTTTTTCATTCCCATGTCATATTTCTTCTTCAGATGTCTCCTGATCTTGCTGCTTCCCCTTACTTTGTGGACTTGCTCCATCTTGCTGTGATGTAACCTGTGTTAGACTTTCTACACCAAATCCTTCACTTCGCAGGCACTCCATAACTTCAACTTCTATTTTTTTAACTTCTACTTTACTAATCTTCTTTTCTATAGTCCCTCTTTGTGATATGATGCACTTTAATGTGAAATTTTCCATCTCTGGATGCCTTTGCCCGTATTTTTCTTTGAATATCTTTGGGGCTGCCTTCTTTATATTGATTAATTTGGCTTTCTCCTTTGAAAAAATGCTGTACCATATCAAGTCTCTCTTTCTTTTCTATGTCCATATTTTTTTTTTTATACTTTCAAAAATCTCTAGGTTTTGTTGTTTATACTTTTGCACTTTCTCAGATGCTTCTTTTTTATACAGATCAATGTTTTTGATCTATATACTGTTATTCACAAATCTGTTGTATTAATGAATACAAATTTTTATTTGAAGCTTGTGACAGGTTTTCTTGTGGAAGAATTTTTCTTTCCTCTAATTTCTTTTTTAATTGTTTTGTATATCTTGTGTCTGGAAATTCTGGGCTTTTTCCGTAATAGTAACAATACATAATTTCTTTCTTATCCTCAATAGTCCACTTTATCGTCTTTATGGCTCTTCCTTGGCATATCAGTTTTTGTGATTTTTGTGGACTACCACTTCCTTCTTCAAGAGGGGGGGGGGCATTCTCCCCCTGGACCAGGTCTGGCCCCATTGTAGGAATGTTTCTATATTTTGAGAATTCTACACTGTCATCTTTTCCAGTCTGGCACCAGTGTGCCTACCAGGACTGGGCACTTTTTTCTCCTTGGTCTTGTGCACCCAGCTATGTTTTTTTTTTATTTTTAACCTACTTCTGTCCATGATATATGCTATATAAATACAATATATATATATATATATATATATATATATATATATATATATATATATATATATATATATATATATATATATATATATATATATATATATATATATATATATATATATATTAGCGTCATCTTGGCGAGATTTTGTAAAACATCAGAATCCACCTTGTGAAGGTATTCACCAAGACTTGAGGATGAATTAATTTTCATCACTACTACTCTCCTTTGCTTGCTGATGTATCATGTCAACATTTGGACCCTAACCTCTTTGGAGAGTGTCTGATGAACCTGCAGAATCTTGGTGAGTTTCTAAATCATTGTGGAGTTTCATTTTTAGGTTTCCAGTCTGGCATCAGTGTGCCTACCAGGACTGGGCACTTTTTTATCCTTGGTCTTGTGCACCCAGCTATGTTTTTTTTTATTTTTAACCTACTTCTGTCCATGGTCTATGCTATATAAATACAATCTATATATCAGTGTCGTCTTGATGAGATTTTGTGAAAAAGAGGGTCCACCTTGTGAAGGTACTCACCAAGACTTGAGGATTAATTCATTTTCAGCACTACTACTCCCCTTTGCTTGCTGACTTATCATCTCAACATTCAGACCCTAACCTCTTTGGAGAGTGTCTGATGAACCTGCAGAATCTTGGCGAGTTTCTGAATCATTGTGGAGTTTCTTTTTGAGGCATGCACTATTAATGGGAGTTCATACTCAGCTTGGGATAGTAGAATATATTTGTTTACTAGTATTCTGTTGTATTTGGAAAGAAAGGAGAGATTTTGTTGACCCAAATGGGTAGTGAGTTAATCTTTTCCTCTTGTTTTCTATATGTAGGTTGAAGTTAAGTGATGGATCTAGCCAGATTTCTAGATATTAAATGAAGAACAATTTTCTAATGTGTTATTGTGATCAATGAATAGTCATAATGAGTAGGATTTATTTAGCTTTGGCTTTGTTCCAATGAGCATTGTTTTGATTTGTTTAAGAACAGCTGACAAGAAGACTTTTTTATTGTTAGTGATCAAAGTGTTAAGAACAAGAAAGTGAGCCTGTAGTTCTTTCTGGACAAATTTTAAAGATGTATTAGATTAGAATACGACAATGTCATCAACATAAACAAGTAGGAGAAGGTGGGGCAGTTCCAAGGGTAGTTTGTTTATGTAGGTGTAGAAGAGGAAGGGAGCAAGGATGGAGCCATGTGTTAGTGCTTGTTAAATTTTGGCTAGATGTGAGAAGGGTGACATGCGTTTTTTTACAGAAGTTGCAGTTAGATGTTTGTGGAGTCAGGGTTGTGCATCTGGACTCACTCCTGTGTCAAGTTGGTGGTTCATAAGTAAGTTGTTATCTATTAGATCAAACGTTTTTATCAGTTTGATAAATGTGTCACAAAGTTCTCCTTTGTCCATTTCTAAGAGAATTTGGTCCATGAGGGCCCAAATAGCTATAATTTTCCAATGTCCTTACCAAATTCCATGCTGTTTGGATGACGTAATATTGTAATTGGTGATGTAGGCTGTAATGTGAGTATAGATTAGCTTCTCTCAAATTTTAGCTAGTGCTGGAAGAATGGTATTGGGTGGTAATGAGACAGTTTGGAGGGTTTGCTTTGTTTAGGGAAGGAGCTGACTAATTGCTGCTTTCCATACAGCTTGCATGGTGGTTTGTTTTAGGCAGCAGTTATATAAGTGTAATATTCTATGGAAGAGGGAAAGGCTCTATCCTAACCCAGAATGGATAACAGTTCTTAGTTCTGGTTTGCAAAGGTACAATTCAATGACTGTAGCTTTAAACTAAGAAGGATGGTGGGAGGAAGTGTCAAAGAAGCATAAGGGATGTCATTATTTAGGCAGCAAAGGGAAAAAATACCAATACAGAGCATAGCAGTAGGAGGAAGGATCACTTGGTGTAATCATGGGTAGTATTAATTTGCATTGCAAGGAATCATCTGATAGGAAGATGGGATACTTGCAATCACTGATTCGCTGGTGAAGATAGAACACATATTAATGCAACATGAGTCAGCAAAAAGGGGTGGTAAAGCACTGACCTGACAGTACAGGCTGTTCAGAAAATGAAAGAGAAGGGCAAGACAGAGGCAGAGTAACAATCTACGTAAAAGAGGTCATCGGGTGTGAGATCAGAAAGGAGAAGGAATACCAATCCATGAAGGATGCAAAGCAATGGACAGGGTCATAACCTGGGGTAAGTGCACTAGCCATCAGAGCAAAGCAAAGAGAGTGCTCATAGGTTGATACAGTGCATTATCCCCTAAACAAATTAAGAGACTGAAGGGAAAATGATGGCATGGGATAGGAGAATTTTGATAATATGTATGTGGATCTGAATTCACCAGGAGCAGCTTGGGAGATTCTATGCTCCAGGGTAAGGAGGCAGTGAGGGAGTGAAGGGTTGAGAGAAGTTTTGGATCATAATATATTAAGCCAGATGGCGCAGGTCTATGCCAGAAATGATAGAATTCTGGATGTGGTCCTATACAAGGCAAAGGGGGTCGGGGTGTACATGTGAAGGTGCTACTAGCCAACAGTAATCACACCATTTACTAGTTTAGAGATCGGGAGGTAAATGTTAAAAGAAAAAGACAACTTATAAGTTCATAGGTTCATAGGATGATACTAGGCTATTGGCCCGGTTGCTCTTATAAACCTAGCCAAGAATTTTGACCATGTTCCCTCAAAGTCAGCACCTGTTTCCCCTGTCCAGCAGGGACACAGGTGGGAGCCCAGGAGTGTATTTTCTGTTTCCCATCCAGTCATCCAGGTTCCTCTTAAAGAGGGCTAGAGAGGTACTCTGCTTGACATGGAGAGGGAGTCTGTTCCAAAGTCTGTGTCTTTGGAACACAAATCTATCCCACCAAGTTTTCCTAATATCACAGACCAAGTTAAGGCCTTGCGTGCAGGTTGTAGGAGTCGAGTTTGACTTACAGACATGCAGCAACTCCATCAAGGCTGGGTATGAGATGGCCTTATATGCCAGAAACAGGTCATCTCTGAGCAGTCTGTATGAGACTGAGCAGAGAGAGAGATAGGGCTTTTTGCCTATCTTTATAGGATAGGTGTTTGAGACCCTAGATTTTCTGTGGTCTCTCCAGCTGCTTCATGTGCTCGGTAAGGTACATGCCGAAGGGGGCATTGTACTCGATAATGGGTCTGATAAGGGAGGAGTACAGGGATATTATGACCTCCTTGTTTCTGGATGAAATACCCTTATTTGTGAGGTTGGCCATATAGAAAGCCTTCCATACAACAGAGGCACTGTGGTGGTCAAAAGTCAAGTTGCTATCAACCTAGGTGCCCAAGTCCCTCATGACTGATTGTGTGCTTAGTACATTGTTATTAATGTGATAATTAGTGGGAATGCCAATTTCCCCAAAGGTGATAATGATGCATTTCTTGGCATTCAGTTTGAGGCCATGCTTCTGGCACCAGTCATTAGTTTGGGTAAGTCCCTCTTAGAGGATGTTCACATCACTAGGGGAATTTAAGACAGTGCCCAACTTGCAGTCATCTGCCAACCTGGTCAACCACAGACCACTGGTTTTGGCTTACACCTCAGAAAAGTATTTCTCAAACAGTAGAGGCCCCAAGACCAATCCTTGAGGTACACTGCTTGTTACGGGTCTACTACTAGAGGTGGCTTCCCCTATTTTGACTGAGTGGGCTCTATCAGTGAGCCAGTTAACTACCTGTCTGGTGATATATGGGTTGATGCCTAGCTGTGAGAGTTTATCTATTATGCCTGAGTGGGGAATCTGTGCAGGATTTTAAGATAGTGGGTTGTGCCAAGCTGAGAAGAGGATCAAAGATGAGTTAGTTGATATAGAGCAAAATGGAAGAATAAACAAGCTATAGGAATAGGTCAAAAATGGTGTATGTAGAATAAAGAAAGTGAGCAGTGGCCCAGTGCAGGGTTAAGTCCTGTCTTCAGGGCTCTTTGGTGTGCTTACTTCTGACATCCTGTATCCAATCCTGTTTGACGTGTTTGCATCAAACATATAATACGGAACAAAAAATAGGATCAGTCTATTTCCTGACGACACAAGGATAAGTGTAGCAATGAAGAATTATGGAAAACTCTAGAGACAAAAATGAGCAAAAAAGGTAGTATTTGGGTATCAGTGCAGACAAATGCAAATAGCAACTCTGATTTGATGTATCAGTTGGGGGAATGGAATAGCAGACAATAAAGGAGAAAAAGGATATCAAATTACTGATCACTCTTAGACTGGACCAGTAGGAGCAAAACTCAAGGATAGAGGCAGTAGCAAAAAATAATGCTGCCGTGTGTTCTCAAGGGGTTAAACTCAAGATGTAAAGATGTAGTAATTCTATTCTACTGGGCCATAGTCAGACTGCACCCTGAGTACTGTGTATTGTTCTGCTCAGATTATACCTTGATCTGGAGGCCATACAAGGAAACAGCCATCAGACGGTTGGAAGATATTCAGAGAAAATGCTTCAGAAAAGTGTGCGGGATGGAGTAGTAAAAATATGACCAGAGACTAGAGGAGATGTATCTGTTTTCACTAGAGACTAAAAGGAAGACAGAGAAACGTGGTATGGATGAGCATAATTATGCCAGGGAAATGCAAAAGGAACTCCTTTCACAAGAAGGACAAGGGATGGGGAGTTCTGTCAGCAGATTGAAGGGACTAAATATTGCCTGATTTCTGAAAGCTCTTTGCAGAGAAATATGACCCTTGGAGTAGACTACTGGAATTAGAAGTGGAGAGAAAACGCACACAAGTATTCAAGAGGGCATGAGAAAGATGGGAAGAGGGGAGAAGAGAGTGGTACTGATGGTGGGGAGATAAAATGTTAATGAACATAATTAGCAAACTGGATAGGTTTATTGTCTCCTAGTATCAAACAAATACAATGTAATGCTGCTGAAAAAGTCTGCTTTGTGAAAAGACAAAAAGGATGGCTTGCAAAGAAATATGTAGAATTATACAAGTTTTTTTATTTTTTGCATAGAAACATGTATAATGCTACAACACATCAGATGTGATACTAGCAGAACCATGCATGCATCTGCTGTATAGACAGATGTCTTGGAAACAAACAGAGTAGCACAATGTAGCCAAACAGGTGTAAGGTAGTTGATGTCACAGATAGCAGCTGCAGGTCCAAAATTAATTTGCAGTGAAAGCAACAGTCAGACAGCAAACTGGCACAGTGCAATCACATGATACTTAATACAGTGCTACACTACAGCAAAGAACCTGTACTGCAGAATGTCTTTGAAAAGCTTGAAGGTACACTATGGCAACAACTGCTGTAGTGAAAGTACCAAATCAGCTGTAGGTTAAAATGCAATGCTCTTGTAACCTGCAAAATGAAGCTTCCATATCTGAATATTTCAATAAAAAAATAGTTTTAGCTGTCCTGTAACAGTTTGACTGAAAGACAGAATTAATTAACGTGATCAGCTTTATCTAACTTCTCACCCTTGAATCTAATAAAGGGTAATGAGATAACTCTTGCAGTTAATAAACTATGTGAATTTTTTGTCCATAATGGTTATGCAAGCTGCCCAGTCATAGCTTTCCCTAAAGGCTTTCCTCAGGCATCATCACAACTCCCATTATACTATCTCTAACCCAGCATGGTTTTAGACCAGAGCACAATACCACAACAGCTCTTATTTCTTTCTGTGACACTATCAATTGGGCCCGTGACACCAGAAAACTTGCCTTCTCTCTATTTCTTGATCTGTCCAAAGCCTTTGATACTATCTCTCATCTACTCCTGCTTAGAAAACTATCAATCATAGCTATCTCTTCCTCTGCTCTACACTGGTTTTCCAACTACCTCTCAGACAGGCAACAATCTACAAAATGGCTAAACTCCTTCTCTCCTTTCCTTAACACCTCCACAGGTGTTCCCCAAGCGTCCATCTTAGGCCCACTACTTTTCAACATTTTCATCAAGGACTTCCACTCCAGTCTCACCCAAGAAACAGTCATCCAGTACGCAGATGACTCTACTATTATCTGTACTGCCAACTCACCACATGAACTTCAAAAACTTACCCAAGCAGCCCTCAGTTCCACCGAAATATGGATGGCTAACAACCATTTAGCATTAAATCCCAAAAAAACTAAACTAGTCCTATTTACCCCTAAGAAATCCTGCACCATAAGTGCAGAAACTTTCACTCTCCTCTCCTATGACAACACCTCTATAGAGGTTGTTTCACATACTAAACTTTAAGGCGTTACCATTGACCAACACCTATCCTTCAATATGCACATTCACAACAACATTAAAAAAGCACACCAGAACTTGGGCATGCTACATCGACACAAAACATTCCTCAATTACTCTTCCAAACTAGCCCTTGCCTCCTATTTCCTGCTCCCCTCTCTTCTCTATGGTGCTCTTCTTTTCACCAATATTCAGAACAGTCTTAAATCCAAACTACACTCATGCTATAACAAAACAGCAAAATTTGTTACCAATGGAAAGCCCTTATCTCACCACTGCACCTCTCTTAGACTACTGAACTGGCTAGATCTTCCTCACCACCTCACATATATTCAACTAACTACTGCCCATAAACTAATATACAACCCCATGCAGTTGCCCAGCCGTTTCTAACCTATTTACTCCATATCACCCTAATAGGCCTCTCCCCTCAGAAAAGCAAACCCTCCTACAGGTAGATAAAAACAATCTCACTGCTGGACAAAGGCTGCACTCCTTTGCCACTGCTAAACTATGGAACTCTCTCCCACCCTCTCTTAGAGCTACTAGCAATAAAACTGTCTTCAAAAAATCCCTGAAACATCACTTCTCCTCCCACTGGCAATGCCCCTGTGTAACTCTTCACAACCCATAACCTGACTTCTGTCTCTTCTCTTCATTTGCTCCCACCTTTCCCTCCTTTCTCCCCTCTCCACCTCCAGTACCATCACCGTTATCTCCTGAACAGATAAACATCTTCTATACCCTTTACAAATGTATGATGACTGTCAGTCTAATCTGCAACTACTGTGATATATACTCTTATCAAATTGTATATAGTGCATTAACTGAGCTTTAGCAGTTTAATCTGACATATTTGCTAGCTTATGTTTTATCACTGTAAATGTTATATTGCCTCTAACACATTGTACGCATTGTATTGTTACCGTGATTTATCAAATTGTTTGTATTTGTATCCCTATGGAGCTTTTCTCCCCAGCCTCCACTAAAAATGGAAACATTTTGGCCCAGTGGACCTTCCTGATCAACAAATGCAATAAATAAATAAATAAATAAATAAATAAGTTACTTTGAACCTTTCCCATATTCTATTTAAAAATGTTCTGCAGCAAGGAGGTATAAAGCGAGTTACTCTTTTACATGATTAAGGTCTTACACTTCATGATTCACTTCCTCCAGCATTCCTGTTGCAAGGATTATTCCCTACATTTGTCAAGCTCCTATATAACATTTCTTAAACCAAAGATCCTCTGAATTTCAGGTCTATGTCCAATAATTTCATCTTTTGCTGAAATCTTGAGCAAACTTGTATACATTAAATTTTTGTCAGAAAATACAATATGGATTACAGAAAGGGCAAATTACCCACATAATATTGTTTAAAGTTTCAGTTCCATCTATGGACACATGGAGCTGAGTTTGCTAACCTGAAACATTTTCATGAGCCTAAGATCAGCCTTTGACATGGCTAACCACTCGCTTTTGTTATATGTGTGAAAATGAGCTGGGCTTTTGAGGTAAACCTATCCACTGGTTCAAAGACTGCCTTAAGGGACAGATGCTGCACTTAATTCTGAATTCTCTGGGCCAGTGTAATGAAGACTAGTCCCTTAGGGTTCAGACATGCAGCTCCTCTCCTTCTGCTTTATCAGTAACATTTATTTCACTCTTTATGAGCATGATTTAATGCTTTTTGGTCAAGGGAACAAACGTTTGACTTTATATATGATTTACCATCCTATTTTTATTAACTCTGTTAGTAGTTTCTAAGAGACTTCTGACGATTACTTAAAATACCCACTCCCTGCTATTTGCCATAAAATTATGAACTGGATTCCATAAACTTCATGGAATTTGTTGGATTGCATAGAATTCCATGAAGATTTGCAGCAAGCCAGTTCATATACAAATATGCCCTTGTTTATGATGAATACCTCAGCAGTGTATGGCAGACACAACAAATAACCTGCAACATCAGAGCAACCATAATCAGTCATGGAAAATTAGTAATGAAAGAAAATTCATCCATAAAGTAATATATGAGTATTACCAATGCACATCTACAGAAGGTATACAAGCCCAATGGAACGTGCCAGTAATACCTGGAAATTACTATATGAAGTCAAATTACTATCTGAAGTCAAATGTGCATCAACACAAATATCTGGAAAATAATTACAGATATCATTGTAATACTTACACAGCTACATATATAAATACACACATCACAGTTAGAAAAGTTAGATGTAATCCACAGCATTTCTATATGCTGTAGGGCAATTACAGCCACATTGCTATGGCTAACAGTAGCTAACAATAGGATGTGCATGGGGAACATAAGTAATGAATACACCCAATGAAACAGGGTGATAGAGCAGATGAGGGGTGAGGGAGATGAAGAGGGAAACACAAGTGGGATGATGGAAGAGAAATGTTAGAGGGAGAGGCAGCAGGACATATAGAAGGGTTTTTTTTTGGTGAGAATAGGCCCCATTTTTGGTGGATGGAAACAATGGAAACGACACAGAAAGAGGAGCTCAGGAAATGCATGGATACAAATATATAACAAATGTCACAAGAGATGATTGACAAAGGTCAGTAATATACATAAAGTTTAGGTAAGGTACATAGACAGCACACATATAGACTATACAACATGGATGAATGAAAAATGACAAGTAGGGTAGGGATGCATTCCACTCATGGTGCATCTCAAAAATATGTATGTATCAATACACAAAGCATTGCTGAAATGTTGCAAACTGTGTGATGGTCATACCAGAACATGTATGACCAAAGATATGTGTGTGTTAGAAAACACTAAAATGGGAGTGCAGTCATTGCAGTAAACAATAGACATCAAATACCATCAATCAGCAGGCTGTCAGCGGTGCAAGTGTAAGTCAAACAAACCCAGGCAAGAAATGTAGGATCAGATAAGTGGAGGGTGAGCTAGAACCTCCAACCCTGCATGCAAAAGCCCCTCTGTTTCCTACAGGTTACTGGCAGGCTATCTATGCCTTGCATTCGAGGCATCCTCAGAACCACCTCTGATGGAGCTTTTGCACACTGCAAAACAAACAGCATCTGAACCACTAGATCCAAGGATTTAAATTTTTCTTGTGACATAAATCAGACATGTTGCTGAGACAGATATGTAAATCATAGCATCCCCATACTCTGGAACAGGCTCGCCATCCATGTGAAGCAGAGTCATCCCTACCCCTCTTTAAGTGCAACCTTGACCAATGGATGGGAAATCAGAAATTCATCACAGGTCTGGCCCCCGTGTCTCTGATAAACAGAGGCAGACAGTAATGCCCAAACTAACATTCTCTTCCCACATAATTTCTAGAAAATTCCTAACTAACATACTCCCTCCTAATAAACACCTATGATACATAGATGCACAATTGGGTTGGATTGCATGGCTAAGCTTATAAAGTCCAGAGTCATTAGCCTAGTATATACCTATCAATCTATGTAAAGGTAAACAATTAAGCATAGTGCCAAACAGCAGTTCTGCAGCATAGGTTCATAGGTTCATAGGTGTGTACTAAGCTATGAATTGCATGCACTTCTGGATGTCCACTCCTTTGAGATTCTCTGTTTATCTGAAACCTGGTTAAAACCTAACACTACAGACAATGAAGTGTTACCACCTGGGTACAACATACACAGGCTGGATCGTGCTTCCATGAAGGGGGTGGGGTAGCTGTACTCTATAAATCTGAGTTGGATGTCACCATAGATGTAATACAACCACCTCAGATTAATAACTCAGAGATTCTTGCCACCAAATTGCAACTTAATAAAAATAAATGCATTAATATCATCTGTATGTACATTCCCCCAGGTAACAATATATCTACACCTGAAGATATCCTGCACTGGCTATCATGTCACTACCCCCAAGAAACCCTACTACTTGGAGACTTTAACATAGACTGGGGCACCTGTTCCTCAGAATCCCCAACCACCCATATTAACCTGCATGCATTTACACAAATCATATCCACCCCTACCAGGATAGGTAAACCCAACCAAAAAGAAAGCATACTTGACTGGGTACTCATAAATAGTCACCCCCAACTGTACACCTCTGGTACCCTCCCTGATGGCCTAAGCGATCACCTTCTCACATATGTAATTAAGCACAAAACCATTAATTCCCAACAAACCCTACTCAGAAAGGTTAGAAACAATAAAAACGTTGACCCTGCCAAATTCCAACAAGAACTAAACTCATGTAATTGGTCTATTCTAAAACAACTCCCCTTAGAGGAAGCAGTAGCATACTTTAACAACAAATTCCTTGAGATCCTTGATTTGCATGCACCTGTTCGTTCAAAGAGAACAAAGGGAAAAACTGCGCCATGGCTTTCTAAAGAGTCTAAACTCAAAATTACCCTTAGAAACAAAGCATGGGCTTTATGGCGTTCTTCTAAAGACCCCCAAGATCACATTAAATACAGGCAATCCAGGAACGAAACTAAAAAATCCATTTTACAAGGCACAAAACAATACTACTGTAATTTACAGACAGTAAATCAAAATAACCCTCAGAAGTTTGGGGCAGGTTTAAATAATCCACTACATCCTGGACAAACTTCAACCCCAATCCCTGCTGCTACTATTGATAAAACCCCTGAAGATGTTTCTGACAGTTTTAACCAATTCTTTACTGAGACAAGTCAAGCCCTAGCTAGCCAAATACCTCCTAGCTCCCCTGGCTCTGAAAGTACCACCCCTAGAAACCTACTCATGTTCAGCTTCCAACCATTCATCACTTCACTTATCCGTACCTTGATCAAAAAATTAAAACCCACTACACTTTCTGCTGATCAACTCCCTGCCGAGTACCTACAAAAATCAGCTGATACTATTGCTTACCTCATCTCAATACTAATCAATCAAACGATAGTAGAAGCTAAAATTCCCACCATCTGGAAAATATCCTATGTAATCCCACTTCACAAAGGAGGCAGCTCTACTGAATTCTCCAATTATAGGCCAATAGCTATACTCTCTCCACTTGCAAAGATTATGGAAAAATGTATTCATAGACAACTCATGCACCACCTAATCCAGAATGACCTTATGGCAGACACTCAGCATGGCTTCCGTCCTCATCACAGCACTACTTCAGCCTTCCTAGCCTTTACCAACACCATAAACCATAATCGCAAAAATAATTATATATCCTCAGCCCTCTTCTTGGATCTTTCCAAGGCATTCAATATGGGTGATCACCAACTTTTAATCCACACCCTGCAAACATTCTGTCTAGATACTAGAGCCCTTCAGTGGTTTCAATCCTACCTGGATAGTCGACAGCAGGCTGTCCTCTGGCAGAACAAACTCTCTAATCTTCTACCTAACACCCTTGGAGTACCACAAGGCTTTATACTAGGGCCCTTGCTGTTCTCCATCTTCATTAACAACCTTTATACTGTCATCCCAAAAGGCAGCTGTATCCAATATGATGATGACTCTACTCTGATTTGCTCGGCCACATCTCCAATAGAGTTATGGTCAACTACCCAGACCACCTTTAATACAATAGAAAACTGGCTTTCTGAACGTCGTCTGATCCTAAATCCCCCCAAAAAATAAAATGCTATTATTTTCACCAACACGTAGGTCTTACGCTTTCACCTTTACCATAAATTCAAATGATGGCACAATAACCTCCCCTGACCCCTCTACAAAACTATTAGGTGTCATCATAAATAATAATCTAAAATTCGACCTACATGTTAACCAAACTATCAAAACCATCAATAAAAAATTAGGATCACTTTACAGAATAAAAGCCTTCCTAACCCCTCCAGCTAAAATTGCCGTAGCTCGCTCTCACCTTCTTTCAACCCTACTGTATGCATCCCCTCTACTCTCAAATTTAAACAAGACTGTCCTTAACAAACTCTCAATTTGCTACAACCACATTGCCAGGTTTGCCACTGGGCTGCCTTTTAGGACACATCATTGCATCAATCTAAATCAGCTTGGGTGGCTTGAACTACCCAGCTTAATCCAGTATAACCAACTGATTTTGGCCTATAAAATCCTCTATAATCTGGACAATATTCCTGCACTTAAAAATATTATCACCCCCTATAACAATCCTAGACCTCTTCGATCCTCTAACAAACTAGTAATTCAGACTAGCAAAATTAATAACACAGCTGGTGACTCTCTCTTTGCAAACTCTGTAAGTAGACCCTGGAACTCTCTTCCAGCTGATATTACCTTACGTTCTACCTTAGGTCAATTTAAAACTAGACTCAAACAACATTTGGCACTTAACTGGCTATGTCAATGTATCAAGCCTGGCTAACTCTCTCTAGAATGTGTAAAAATCTGTTAACCATCTTACTGTGTAATTTAATTTAATCCTGATTTACGCTCGGGATTAACTCTAACCTATGAAACTTGTTTAACTTGCTTACTTATGTAATCACTGTAAATAGTCTGTTTGTAATATGTAATGCTGGTATTATGTAATGCTGTATCTGCTTACACTTGGAGCTTTTCTCCCCAGGCCTCTGCTGAAAATGGACATGCATCCAGTCGGACTATCCCGGTCAACAAATGTAAAATAAAAATAAATAAGCTAACGGTCCTGTAGCCTATATAAGCCTAGCCCAAGAAGATTCCCTGGACCATGCCGCCCAAAGTTAGTTCCCAGTGCCCCTGCCAAGCAAAGCCACTGAAGTGATCCTGGGGTGAACTTCCTATTGCCCATCCACTCGTTAAGATTTCTCTTAAAGAGGGCCAGTGAAGTGCTCTAATTGATATGACTGGGAAGTTTGTTCCAGAGTATGGGAAGTCTCTGGGTTATGAACCTCTCCCTCCAGAATGTTTTGTTTATTGTGGTAATGAGGTCAAGGTCCCTGGAGCATGTGGCAGAGAAGGATTGTGATTTCTTTAGATGTAGCATATCTAGCAACTCTGGGTCAGACATGGCTTTGTAGGTCAAGCAGAGATTGCCTCTAAGTAGGTGATAAGAGACAGAGTATAGCTGGAGTTTTTTTAGTCTGTCTGTATTGGGCATGTGTCAAAGGCCTAAGATCCTCTTAGTGAGGTATTTGTGTGGCCTTTCCAGTTGTTGTAGGTGTCTAATGAGGTACATACGAAATGGGACATTGTATTCTATAATAGGTCTAATGAGGGACGAGTAGAGAGGGATTATGACCTCTTTCTTCCTGAATGAGAAACCTTTTATAATGAGATGTGCCACATTGAAGGACTTTCTGACTACAGTGGCAATGTGGTTATCAAAGGAGAGGTTGCTGTCAACCTGTGTCCACAGGTCTGTTATCACACCTTCCGTGTTTAGTGGACTGCCACCTATGTGGGTTCATGGGCACAGAATTTTTCCCAAAGGGAATGACAATGCACTTTTTGGCATTGAGCTTAAAGCCATGGTTCTGGCATCAGTCATTGGTGTCAGTGAGGCCTTTTTGTAGAATGTCTACATCAGTTGGAGAATCAATAATGGCTCCCAGATTGCAATCATCTGCAAACTTGGTCAGCCAGAGTCCCTTTGTGTTGGTTTGAACTTCAGAGAAGTAGATGCCAAACAGAAGAGGACCTAGGACCAATCCCTGTAGGATACCACTTGTAACTGGTCAGTAGTCAGATTTGGAGTCCACTACTTTTACTGTGGGTTCTATTAATGAGCCAGTTGACAACCCATCTCATTACATAGGGGTTTATGCCTAGTTTAGTGAGTCAATCTATAATTCCTGAGTGAGGCATTGTGTCGAAGGCCATGGCAAGATCTAGGTAGGCTGTGTAAGCTACCTTGCCTTCATTCACAGCTCTGGTGATAGACTCGAAGAAGTCTATCAGGTTGAGCAGGTATGATCTACCTTTCACAAACCCATACTGCATGGGTTCCAGAGTTTGGAGATTCCCTATGTCCTTATTTATAAGGTCCATGATGATGCGCTCCATAGCCTTACATATCAGACTCATCAGGCTAATGGGGCAGTAGTTCCCAGGGTCTATAGTCGCTCCCATTTTGTGGAGTGGGATGACCATAGCAGTGTGCCATTCAGTAGGAACAAAGCCTGAAATGAGGCTGTGATTGAACAGGGTACTCAGGTGTGGTGCCAGTTCACTTTGTAATTCATGTAGAACACAGCCAGGGATATTATCAGGTCCCATGGAAGCTGTATTCTTGGCTTTGGACAGTGCGTTTTTTTACCTGTCTAGCCATGATAATAGGGACTTGGCATTCCTCAGGTATTGTGATAGGCTCTTTGGGGGGTGAAAAGGGGGTAAAGTTCGCACTGAAGCTGTCAGTTAATATGTTGCCAATATCAGTTGGTTCTGTATATGTATTGCCATTGTGCTGTAACTCATCAGATCTGAGACTTACCATGTAGATTCTTGGCATAACTATAGAATGCCTTGTGGCTGTCTTTAGAATCTGCATCAATTTTGTCTTCATAGCCAGCTTTAGAGGATTTGATGATGGATCTCAGTTTTTTGCTGAGGCTAACAAAGGAGTTTTTCCAGTCTTGGGACTTCACCCTTTTCTGCAACAGTTTTTTTCCTTCTGTTGTAGAGTTTGTTTATGGTGGGGGACCACCAGATTGGCTTCCTTTTTATGGAGGATAGCATCTTGGTTTTGTTTGGAATGGCCCATTCCATGCACTTGTGTATGTGCTCATACAGTGCATTGGTGTATGATTCAGCAGTCATGCACCTATTTTCCATTTGCATGAGTGTTGTGAAGTTAGCCACCTCTGTTTTTAGAAGACCAAAACTGGCTTTGGAGAAGTTTTTTATGGTAGTTTCCTTTAGGGGGTGAGGGTGGGATGTGGATATCCATGGTGATTAGCTTGTGGTCAGATCTGGCCAGGGAGGACTTGATTACTGGTGTAGAGCAACGGTCACCAATGTTAATAATGACCAGGTCAAGGATGTTTCTACCCCTGGTGGGGGTAAGAATGAGTTGGTCCAGGGCATTGAAATTAATGAATTACAGAAAACATTGAGCAAGTGTGTTGGTACATGAGTAATTTTCCCAGTTAATGGAGGAATAGTTAGAGTCTCCCAGTAGAAGGGTATTGGGTTGTACCCTAACATTTTCCAGTGTGTTTAGGAATGTGGAGTGGGCGCCTTGGGACATGGTGGGGGATCTATAGCAGGCTACAACCTGGATTGCAGTTTTACCCAGTGTTAGTTGTACCTGAAGTATCTCTGATGTGTTATGTTGGGCTACAAGTCTGGAGGTGTGCATATCCTTTATGAATATGGAGACACCATTTAGTGCTTCGGTCCAGGTTTAGGGGCCAAAAGGTGTAGTATGAAGTATAGCTCAGTAGTGCTGCAGTGCTCTCTGGAGACTTAAGCCAGGTCTCGGTCACTGCAAAGATATCGATGTTCTCCATTTTAAGGAGTGCTTCGAGCGACAGCATTTTGAGATTTAGACTTCTAGCATTGAGTAGCATAGCCCTCAGATTTTGTTTGCTTATAGCTGTTGTGGTGGTAATTTTGTCTTTAGGACATTGCCTAAAAAAGGCACTATAGGGGTGGCAAGAGCCTTGGCCAGTATCCAGAATCCCTGTGGTGACGGGTGCAGGCCATCTCTGGAAAAGCATCAAGGTCTGTCGATCATGTCATCCCAGGCAGACAGATACTGGATCCCCTTAGAATGACACCAGAATCTTAGCCAATTGTTGAATTCAATCATTTTATGCTTGTACTGTGGTATCATTCTGGGTGATGGTAGGATGCTACTCAGAACTAGGGTCATACCTGTCTGGGCTACAAGATCAGAGAGCTCATCTATGTCTCTTTTCATGTAGTCCAGGGAGGTACATCTCAGGTCATTCACACCAACATGGACAATGACAGAGTCATATTTGTACCTTGTTGCTAAGAGACCTCAGTGCGCGCATTATGTGGTGGATCCTGGTGCCTGACAGGCAGCTGACTCTAACTTTCTCCTTATTCAACCTAGTGAGTGGGACATCAGTGTGCCTTACTATTGAGTCACCTATGACTAGTGTATTGGGTAAGTTGTTTTGTCTTATGGGCTTTGGTTGAGTGGCACACTGTTCATGTAAAAAAAAAAATTGCACTTTATTTATCTGCTTTTACTGTATTTGTGTTTCCTCCTACTTTATTTTGCTTTTGCCTCTTCTTAAAAGTACTCAATTTTATTTATTCTGCTGCATTTATTACTACTTGATAGTAGCCTGATTAAATTGTAACTGTTATTTTAAGTCATTTGGTTTAAGCACTTGGGCTTCATACCGGTTGTTTTACATTAAGAAGGTTTGTGGTCTGCACTGTTGTGGTAGGACAGGTAGCTTACATCCTTCTAAGTTGGGAATTGCTGATTGAAGGCTCAGTGTCTGCTATTCTAAGAGTGTATTAGTTCTGGTTTAAGCACTTGGGCTTCAAGCCAGTTATTCTTCATTAAGAAGGGTTGTGGTCTGCACTCTTGTGGGAGGAGAGGCTGGATTCTGCCTTTCTGAGCTGGGAATTTCTGGTCACAGGCTTATTGTGCCTGCTTATTCGAACTGTTTCTTTCTGAAATTGGTGCGCCTTGTTGCTGTACCATAGACCAGATTCAGGCCTGCTGAATCTAGCTTTGTTTGTATAACTTGAGCACTGATCCAGGCCATCTTTTTTTGGAGAAGGTTCCCCTGCACCCTAGTGGCAGGAGTGTGCAGTTAGAACTTGTCTGATTGAAGACTGCTGGAACAGGGCTCAGTTTTGAGCTTTTTTGTTTGGTTAACTGGGTAACTTGTTTAAATCAGTTTGTTCATTTTCTGTTGTTATATATATATATAAAATAATTGAACTTTATTCATCTGCTTTTACTGTATTTGTGTTTCTTACTAGTTTATTACTAGGGGCATTGACTACAACTCTGATCTGAGATATATAACAATAAGTGTCCTTTTCTGTGCATTTTAAGTGTTTTTTGATTGTATCTGCTTTATTTTCTGAAAAAAAAAAAATATTTGTTCCCCACCTTTCTAAGCTAGTATAGTCCAGTTTTCAGGTTAGTGCTGAATTCGGGGCTGTGTTACAAATCTCTGTGTTTGCCCATACCTTACTTGGATAGAAGGAAGTTTCTCTGTTCACCTGTAAGAGAGGGGAGCTTTGAGCAGCCTTGCTGTCCCTGGAGGAGTGGTTTCAGCCCAGAAATTAGTAGTTTATTGGCCATTTTTGGGCTAATTTTTATCTCTTTCATTTCCCTGTTATAAAAACCGTATTTGCCCAGTTTTGTTCGCTGGGCAGAACCGGTTACCTAGGGTATAACTATTCCCGGCTCCACAAAATCTCCTCTTCAATTTTTCCCTTGGAACTAGACAAAATTTCATCCTAAAGGGACAATCCCAGACTCTAAAATTCGGGTCCATGTATAACTAAAAAAAGTAACGCCCACTTTAGCTATGTCACTGACATTCCCACCCACAGTGTCATTTTTCTTTTAAATTTCCTGTACTTCTTAAATTCCAGTCTTCTTTTGTCTCCCACTGTCAACTGTCCTTTCATTTTGCGTTCCTATCCCATTTGAATCGGATCTTTGTTTCCAACTGTTCACATTGCTCAATCCCTCCTCTTTTTCAA